>NC_090815.1:130254436-130557466 GCF_000390325.3 Nicotiana tomentosiformis | reverse complement strand
TTATATCGGGGCCGGCCGAAATCCGATTCTGAAAATTTTAATAGGTCTGTTATTTCATTTATGACTTGTGTGCAAATTGGAGGTCAATCAGACTTGATTTGATAGGTTTCGGTATTGAATGTAAAAGTTAAAAGTTTGTAGTTTTATTAAGCTTGAATTGGGGTATGATTCGTGACTTTAGCATTGTTTGTTATGATTTGAGGCTTCGACTAAGTTCGTATAATATTTTAGGACTTGTTGGTGTATTTGGTTGAGGTCCCAGGGGCCTCCGATGAGTTTCAGATGGTTAACGGATTGAAATTTGGACTTAAACAACTGTTGGAAAATTTGGCCTACTGGGGTAACCGCACCTGCGGAATTTAGCTCGCAGGTGCGAGCTCGCAGAAGCGAACTTGGTTGCGCAAAAGCGAAGGCAATGGGAGTTGGGCAAGACCGCAGAAGCGAAGCAGGCGCAGAAGCGACAGCATGTCCACAAAAGCAGGACCACATATGCGGTTAGTTTATCCGCAGAAGCGGAACCCTTGGACAGATTACAAAACAGAGGGGTTCCGACATTTTTGTCATTTTTGGACTTTCAAGCACGGTTTTGGGGCGATTTTCAGAGGGAATTCACTGAAAACTTGAGATAATTCACTTGTGATCATTGTTAGTCAATAATATTGGATTATCATTGAGTATTTAGACTAGATTACATGTTTTTAAGGTGTAATTAGAAGATTTGGGCCTAGGGATTTCAAAATAAGAATTTGAGATTTGGAGGTCGAGTTGATGTCAGAATTTGGTAAAATTGGTATGGTTGGACTCGTGGTTGAATGGGTGTTCATATTTTGTAACTTTGTCGGGTTCCGAGACGTGGGTCCCATGGACGATTTTTGAGTTAAATTTCGGATATTTGTTGGAATATTTATATTTTCATATGGAATTTGTTCCTATAATTTGTATTGACTGAATCGAATTAATTGTGACTAGATTCGAGCCGATTGAAGTCGAAAAATCGAGGGAAAGGTATTCTTATTGACTGATTGAGCTTGGCTTGAGGTAAGTGGCTTGTCTAACCCAGTGTGGGGGAAATCCCCTTAGAATTTGATATTGTTGTACATTTTGTGATATGTGAGCGCTGTGTACGCAAGGTGACGAGTGCGTACACATGCTAAATTTTGAAATATCGGTTCTTGCTGTGTAGTCTTCTTTTAAATTCTTTAACTGAGTTACTTTAGTATATGTAGTGATCATGTTTAGTCTAGTATCACATGTCTACGTGCCATAACTCTTACTTGCAATATGTGCAACATGCTTAGCAGAATTACCTGCTTTTTTGATTTGATTTAAATCTTTACCTGTGTGATTCTTGCTGTAAATTCGTTGTTTCCTTCGGATATCTGTTGTATATTTACTTTGGGACTACAAGGAGGTTCCTCGACAGATTCCCCTGTACTGCATATTTACTTTTGGGATTACGAGGCGGTTCCTCGAGAGATCCCCATGTACTACATATTTACTTTTGGGACTACGAGGCGGTTTCTCGGGAGATCCTTATGTACTGTATATTTACTTTTGGGACTACGAGGCGGTTCCTCGGAAAATCCCCCTGTACTTTATATTTACTTTTAGGATTACGAGGCGGTTTCTCAGGAGATCCTCCTGCACTGCATATTTACTTTTGGGACTACGAGGCGGTACCTCGTGAGTGCCCTTGTTGTTTACCTCTATTTGCTGTGTTGTTCACTTCTCAGTCATTTCGTTATATTATATATCCTCTGTCTTACTTTTCTATTATTTCCAGTAGGGCCTGACCCGACCTCACAACTACTCTACCGAGGTTAGGCTTGGCACTTACTGGGTACCGCTGTGGTGTACTCATACTACGCTTCTACACATCGTTTTGTGCAGATCCAGGTACTTCTTACCAACCCAGATATCAATGAGCTACCTGTGTGTGTAGACTTCAAGGTACATCTGCCAGCGACCGCAGACCTCGGAGTCCCCCTCTATCCTTATCATTTTGTTTTCCTTATTTTAGTATACTCTGATGTATAGAGACATTAGTATTTCTCTTAAAAGTTTGTGACTTGTTTCTACTGGGTTTTGGGAGATTGTAGTTCTTTGACTTGCAGTTTTCATTTATTACAACTATTGAGGTTTGAGTTTCAGACTCTTATTATGTTATTCCGCAATTTGTTAGGCTTACCTAGTCTTAGAGACTAGGTGCCATCATGACATCCTACGGAGGGTGAATTGGGGTCGTGTCAAGTTGGTATCCGAGCTCTAGGTTCATAGGTGTGATGAGTCACAAATAATTATAGTAGAGTCTCGCGGATCGGTACGGTACTTATCTTTGGGAGGCTATGGAACTGTTAGGAAAATGTTCACTTCTTTGATTCCTTATCGTGCACATTTGTTGGCTTCGAAATTCTAAACTTTTGTCTTTTTATTCTCTCACAGATGGTGAGGACACGCACAACTGGATCCGATGATCAGACACCCACGCCCCTGTTGGATCCGCAAGATGCCAGGGCTGGGGCAGAGGCCGAGCCAGAGGTCAAGGAAGACCACGTGGTGCAGAGCACCTGCACGAGCTACTGCAACAGAGCCACCAGTAGCTCTAGTTGGAGAGAAGGCACCTGAGACGCCTGTTACTACCCCTACAATTCAGGAGACTCTTGCCCAGGTTTTGAGCATGTTTGACACTCTAGCTCAGGCAGAGTTGATTCCACTTGCTCCTGCCACATCTTAGGCCAGGGGAGAAGTACATACTCCAGCCGCCCATACCCCAGAGCCACGGGCCCAGGTTGACCAATCCCCGGAGTTTATACTAGTGCATCCAGTTGTCCCAGTTCAGCCCGAGGTTAGGGCAGCAGTTTCAGAGGGGGAACAACTCAAGCTCAAGAGGTACAAGAAGTACCACCCTCCCACTTTCAGTGGTTTGGCTTCAGAGGATGCCCCGGGTTTTCTTGAATAATGTCACCGCATTCTCCGTACTATGGGTATTGTGGATTCTAATTGGGTTTCTTTCACGGTATTCTAGCTTAGAGGAGCGGCCTACTAGTGGTGGCGGGCATACGAGTTGGATAGTCTGACTGAGGCAGCTTCACTCACTTGGACTCAGTTTTCAGATATGTTCTTGAGGAAATATATTCCTCAGAGTCTTAGAGATACATGGCGTGCAGAGTTTGAGCAGTTGCGCCAGGGTTTTATGACCGTGTCAGAGTATGCGGTCCGATTCAGTGATTTGGCTAGGCATGCACCAGCCTTGGTTGATACTGTTGGAGAGCGGGTTCGTCAATTTATTGAGGGGCTCCACCCTAGTATCAGATTTAGTATGGCCCGAGAGCTAGAGATGGACATCGTATACCAGCAGGTGGTTTCAATTCCTAGGAGATTGGAGGGTATGCGGATCCGGGAGAGAGAAGAGAGAGAAGCTAAGATATCTCGAGATTCTAGCATGTATAACAGTTCTCGTGCCCCAACTACAGCTCGTCAGGGTAGGGGTTATGGGAGTCGCTCTATTCATTCAGCACTTCCAGCCGCTAGCGGTACTTTGACCATTCCTAGGCCCCGGGATCCCTATTATGCACCGCTAATGTCTAGTGTACCTCCTGTACGGGGTGCTTTCAGCGGTCAGTTCAGTCGATCAGGCCCGAGCCAGTCACAGAAGACACGTCCTATGGGAGCTTGTTTTGAGTGTGGTGACACTCGTCATATGATGAGGGGTTGCCCCAGATTCAGGAGGGGTGCAACTCCACAGATTTCGCAGGCTCCACCTATTCTACAGGGCCCTCAGGCTTCTCAGGCCATGGTTACTGCACTAGTTGCCACTCCACCTGCACATCCAGCTAGAGGTGGAGGTTGGACAGGTAGAGGTCGCCCTAGAGGGGAAGGCCAGGCCATATATTATGCCCTTCCTGCTAGGACGAAGGCAGTTACATCCGATTCTGTTATCACAGGTATTGTTCTGGTCTGTCATAGAGATGCATCAGTGTTATTTGATCCAGACTCCACTTATTCTTATGTGTCATCTTATTTTGCCCCGTATTTGGGCGTATCCCGTGATTCTTTGAGTTCTTCTATTTATGTATCTACACCCGTGGGTGAATCTATTATTGTTGATTGTGTGTATCGGTCGTGTTTGATTATTATTAGTGGTTTTGAGACCAGAGTTGATTTATTATTGCTCAGTATGGTGAATTTCAATATTATTTTATTCATGGACTGGTTGTCGCCCTATCACGCTATCCTTGATTGTCATGTCAAGACGGTGACATTGGCTATGCCAGGTCTACCAAGACTAGAGTGGAGAGGTACCTTGGATCATGTTCCTAGCACGATTGTTTCATTTCTTAAGGCTCAACGAATGGTTGAGAATGGGTGTGATGCGTAGCTGGCCTATGTGAGAGATGTTAGTGTTGATACTCCTACCGTGGAGTCAGTTTTTGTAGTAAGGGATTTTCCTGATATATTTCCAGCGGATCTTCCGGATATACCACCTGACATGGATATTGACTTTGGCATTGATTTGTTACCGGGCACTCACCCCATTTCTATTCCATCATATCGTATGGCCCCAACAGAATTGGAGCAGTTACAGGAGCTGTTTGATAAGGGTTTTGTTCGGCCCAATGTATCGCCTTGAGGTGCTTCTGTCTTATTTGTGAAGAAAAAGGATGGTTCTATGCGGATGTGTATTGATTACCGCCAGTTGAACAAGGTTACGGTGAAGAACAAGTATCCATTGCCACGTATTGATGACCTATTTGATCAGCTTCAGGGTGTTCTCTAAAATTGACTTCCGTTCAGGCTATCACCAATTGAAGATTCGGGAGCCAGATATTTCGAAGACTGCTTTCAGGACTCGGTATGGTCATTATGAGTTCCTTGTAATGTTATTTGGGCTGACTAACGCCCCAGCATCATTTATTCACTTGATGAACAGTGTATCTCAGCCCTATCTTGACTCCTTTGTCATTGTGTTTATTGACGACATTCTTGTGTACTCCCGGAGACGCGAGTATCATGAACAACACTGATGATTGTGCTTCAGACTTTGAGAGAAAAGAAGTTGTATGTAAAATTTTCAAAATGTGAATTATGGCTTGTTTTAATGGGATTCTTGGGTCATATAGTTTCGTGTGAAGGGATCAAGGTAGATCCGAAGATGATTGAGGCAGTGCAGAGTTGGTCCAGGTCATCCTCAGCTACGAAGATCCGGAGTTTCCTTGGTTTGGCAGGGTATTATCGCCGATTTGTAGAGGTTTTCTCTTCTATTGCTGCACCTATGACCAAATTGGCCCAGAAGGGTGCTCCATTCAGGTGGACCGAGGATTGTGAGGAGAGCTTTCAAAAGCTCAAGACAACTTTGACTACAACCCTAGTATTGGTGTTGCTTACAGGTTCGGGATCTTATATTGTGTTTTGTGATGCATCGCATATCGATCTCGGTGCAGTGTTGATGCAAGACGGTAGGGTGATTGCCTATGCATCCAGACAGTTAAAGGTACATGAGAAGAATTATTATGTCCACGACCTTGAGTTAGCAACCATTGTTCATGCTTTAAAGATTTGGCGGTATTATTTGTACGGTTCCCATTGTGAGGTTTATACCGATTACCAGAGTCTACAACATCTGTTTAAACAGAAGGATCTTAATTTGCGGCAGCAGAGGTGGTTGGAGTTGCTTAAGGATTATGATATTACCATTCTCTATCATCCCGGGAAGGCCAATGTAGTAGTTGATGCCTTGAGTCGTAAGGCAGAGAGTTTGGGCAGCTTAACATACTTACCGGTAGCAGAAAGGCCTTTAGCCTTGGATGTTCAGGCCTTGGCCTACCAGTTTGTTAGATTGGATGTTTTCGAGCCGAGTCTGAGTTTTAGCTTGTCTGGTTTCTCAGTCTTCTCTTTATGATCGTGTCAGGGAGCATCAGTATGATGACCCTCATCTGCTTGTCCTTAAGGACACGGTTTAGCACAGTGATGCCAAGGAAGTCACTATTGGAGATGACGGTGTGTTACGGATGCAGGGTAGGCTATGTGTGCCTAATGTAGATGGTTTGTGTGAGTTGATTCCCCAGGAGGCTCACAGTTCGCGGTATTCCATTCACCTAGTTGCCGCGAAGATGTATCAGGATTTGAGGCAGCACTATTGGTGGAGGCAGATGAAGAAGGACATAGTGGAATATGTAGCTCGTTGCCTAAATTGTCAGCAGGTGAAGTATGAGCATCAACGACCTGGTGGATTGCTTCAGAAGTTAGAGATTCCAGAGTGGAAATGGGAGCGGATCATTATGGATTTCGTTGTTGGACTCTCATGGGCTTAGAGAAAGTTCGATGCAGTTTGGGTGATTGCGGATAGATTGACCAAGTCGGCTCATTTCATTCCTGTGATTACTACTTACTCTTCGGAGCAGCTCGCTCAGGTTTACATCCACGAGATTGTCAGGCTTCATGGCGTATCGGTATCTATCATCCCTGACCGGGGAACGCAGTTTACATCACGGTTCTGGAAAGCCGTACAGTAAGTTGGGTACTCGTGTGGAGTTGAGTACATCACCCTCATACGGACAGACAGCCTGAGCGCACTGTTTAGATATTGGAGGATATGCTTCGTGTGTGTGTGATTGATTTTGGAGGTGCTTAGGATCGGTTCTTGCCACTTGCGGAGTTTGCCAACAACAACAATTATCAGTCGAGCATTCAGAAGGCGTTGTATGAGGCTTTGTATGGTAGACGGTGCCGGTCCCTAGTGGGTTGGTTTGAGCCGGGTAAGTCTAGACTATTGGGTACATACTTGGTTCAGGATGCCTTGGAGAAGGTTAAATTGATTCAGGATCGATTTCGTACAGCCCAGTCCAGGTAGAAGAGTTATGCAGATCGGAAGGTTTGCGACGTTGCATTCATAGTTGGGGAGTGGGTCTTGCTCCGGGTTTTGCCCAAAAAGGGTGTTATGAGGTTCGGGAAGAAGGGCAAGTTGAGCCCTGGTATATTGGGCCTTTTAAGATTCTTGAAAGGATTGGAGAAGTGGCTTACAGACTTGCACTACCACCTAGTCTCACTGCAGTTTATCCAGTATTCCATGTTTTCATGCTCCAGAAGTATCACGGCGATCCATCTCATTAGACTTCAGCTCAGTCCAGTTGGACAAGGATCTATCTTATTTTGAGGACCCAGTAGCTATTTTGGATATATAGGTTAGAAAGTTGAGATCGAAGAGCATTGCTTCAGTAAAAGTACAGTGGAGGGGTCATCCGGTCGAGGAGGCGACTTGGGAGACCGAGCATGATATGCGCAGCCGTTATCCTCATATTTTCACCACTTTAGGTATGTCTCTATACTCGTTCGATGACGAACGATTGTTTTAAGAAAGGGAGGATGTAATGACCCGGTCGGTCGTTTTGAGTATTACAATCTCGTTCCCCCATTTACTGCTCTATTTATGCTTTACAATTATTATGTGACTCGCCGGGGTGATTGGTTTGGGTCCAATGAGGTTTTGGAATGAATTGGAACACTTAGTTCCAAGGTTTAAAACTTACGTTAAAATAGTGATCGGATATCGACTTATATGTAAACGACCCCGGAATAGAGTTTTGATGATTCCAATAGCTCTGTATGCTGATTTGGACTTGGGAGCATGTCCAAAAAATTATTTGGAAGCCTGTAGCTAAATTAGGCTTGAAATGGCGAAAATAGAAATTTAAGTTTGGAAGTTTGACCGGAGAGTTGACTTGTTTTATATCGGGGCCGGAATCCTATTCTGAAAATTTGAATAGGTCTGTTATTTCGTTTATGACTTGTGTGCAAAATGGAGGTCAATCGGACTTGATTTGATAGGTTTCAGCGTTGAATGTAGAAGTTGAAAGTTCTTAGTTTCATTAAGCTTGAATTGGGGTATGATTCGTGATTTTAGCGTTGTTTGTTATGATTTGAGGCTTCGACTAATTTCGTATAATGTTTTAGGACTTGTTAGTGTATTTGGTTGAGGTCCCAGGGGACTCGGGTAAGTTTCAGATGGTTAACGGATTGAAATTTGGGACTTAAACAACTGCAGGAAATTTTGGCCTTCTGGTGTAACCGCACCTGCGAAATTTAGCTCGCAGGTGCGAGCTTGGTTGCGTAGAAGCGGAGGCAAGGGGAGTTGGGCAAGACCGCAGAAGCAGACAACTCCTTCACCGAAGCGAGTCCGCAGAAGCGAAGCAGGCGCAAAAGCGACAGCGTGTCTGCAAAAGTGGGACCACAGATGCAGTTAGTTTTTCCGCAGAAGTGGAACCCCTAGACAGATTACAAAACAGAGGGGTTCCGACATTTTTGTCATTTTTGGATTTTCTAGCACGGTTTTTGGGCGATTTTCAGAGAGAATTTACGGAAAACTTGAGTAAGTCACTTGTGATCATTGTTAGTCAATAATATTGGCTTATTATTGAGTATTGCGACTAGATTATATGTTTTTGAAGTGAAATTAGAGGATTTGGGCCTAGGGATTTCAAAATAAGAATTTGAGATTTGGAGGTCGAGTTGATGTCGTAATTTGATAAAATTGGTATGGTTGGACTCGTGGTTGAATGAGCGTTCATATTTTGTAACTTTTGTCAGGTTTCGAGAAGTGGGCCCCACAGGCGATTTTTGAGTTAAATTTCGGATAGTTGTTAAAAATTGTATTTTTATATGGAATTTGTTCCTATAATTTGTATTGACTGAATCAAATTAATTGTGATTAGATTTGAGCCGATCAGAGTCAGAAAATTGAGGGAAAGTCATTCTTATTGACTGATTGAGCTTGGCTTGAGGTAAGTGGCTTGTCTAACCCTGTGTGGGGGAAATCCCTTAGAATTTGATATTGTTGTAACATTTTGTGATATGTGAGCGCCGTGTAACGCGAGGTAACGAGTGCGTACATGGGCTAAATTTGGAAATATCAGTTCTTGCTGCGTAGTCTTCTTTTAAATTCTTTAACTGAGTTGCTTTAGTATATGTAGTGATCATGTTTAGTCTAGTATCACATGTCTACGTGCCCTAACTCTTACTTGTAATATGTGCAACATGCTTAGCTGAATTACCTGCTTATTTGATTTGATTTAAATCTTTAACTATGAGATTCTTGCTGTAAATTCGTTGTTTCCTTCGGATATCTGTTGTAATTTTACTTTGGGACTATGTGGCGGTTCCTCAGGAGATCCTCCTGTACTACATATTTACTTTTGGGACTACGAGGCGGTTCCTCTGGAGATCCCCATTACTACATATTTACTTTTGGAACTACGAGGCGGTTCCTCGGGAGATCCTTGTGTACTGCATATTTACTTTTGGGACTACGAGGCGGTTCCTCGGGAGATCCCCCTGTACTTTATATTTACTTTTGGGACTACGAGGCGGCTCCTTGGGAGAACCCCTTGCATTGCATATTTACTTTTGGGACTACGAAGCGGTACCTTGGGAGTGCCCCTGTTGTTTACCTCTATTTGCTGTGTTGTTCACTTCTTAGTCATTTTGTTATATTATATATCCTCTCTCTTACTTTTCTATTATTTTCACTAGGTCCTGACCTGACCTCGTCACTAATCTACCGAGGTTAGGCTTGACAGTTACTAGGTACCTCTGTGGTATACCCATACTACACTTCTGTACTTCGTTTTGTGCAGATCCAGGTACTTCTTACCAGCCCAGATATCAGTGAGCTACCTGTGTGCGGAGACTTCAAGGTACATCTGCCAGCGTCCGCAGACCTCGGAGTCCCCCTCTATCCTTATCATTTTGTTTTCCTTATTTTAGTAAACTCTGATGTATAATATTTCTCTTAGAAGCTTGTGACTTGTTTCTACCGGGTTTTGGGAGATTGTAGTTCTTTGACTTGCAGTTTTTATTTATTACAACTATTGTGGTTTGAGTTTCAAACTCTTATTATGTTATTCCGCAATTTGTTAGGCTTACCTAGTATTAGAGACTATGTGACATCACGGCATTCTACGGAGGGTGAATTCGGGTCGTGATACAAACCTCCGCAGAAGCGGTCACACCAGCTGCTGCCCAGCTTCAACATTTCCTAAGTCCAAAAATAAATTCATTAACCATCCGGACTCTACCCTAGGCCCTCGGGACCTTAACCAAATATACCAACACGTCCCAAAATACGATAGGAACTTAGTCGAGTCTTGAAATCACATCAAACAACGCTAAAACCTCGAATCACACTCCAATTCAAGCCTAATGAACTTTAGAACTTCAAACTTCTACATTCGACGCCGAAACCTATCAAATCAAGTCCGATTGACTTCAAATTTTGCACACAAGTCATAATTGACATTACAGACCTATTCCAACTTCCGCAATCAGAATCTGACCCTGATATCAAAAAGTCCACTCCTGGTTAAACTTCCCAAAAACCTTCAAATTTCCAACTTTAGCCAAATGACCCCGAAATGACCTACAGACCTCCAAATCCACATCCTGATGCGCCCCTAAGACCAGAATCACCATAAGGAGCTCTTCCCAGGCTCGGAATATCAAACAGACGTCGATAACATCAAAATCCACTTCAACCCAAACTTAGAAAATTATTAAACCTTCAAAATGCCAACCTTCCGTAATAGGCACCGAAATACTCCCGGGCCACCCGATACTCGACCCGAACATACGCCCAAGTACGAAATCATCATACGAATCTATTGGAAACTTAAATTCCTGATTCTGAGGTCGTTTACTAGAAATCCAAACCTTAATTAATTCTTCAAACTTAAAGCTTTCGAATTTAGAATTTTCTTCCCAAATCAACTCCAAACCTCCCGAAATTTGATTCTGACCACACGTACACGTCATAATACCAGAAGTGAAGCTACTCAAGTCCTCAAAACGCCGAACGACACGCTAGAGCTCAAAACGACCGGTCGAGTCGTTACACCAACCCAAATTGGTAAAATTCCTAAAATTCGACCCGGGCTCACGTGCCCGGATTCCGAAAATTTTCGAAGGAAATCGTTACCCATAATCTGAAAAACTCAAATATACAATTTTTATCTCATTCCATAACCATTTTCGTGGTTAAAATCTCATTCTTTATCAAAACCTAGGTTTTTCATCTAAACCCTTGATTTTCACAATCTACATGTTATAATCTACCCATAACCGATGTATTTAACTCACAATAGGTAGAATTAACTTACCTCTAAGTTGCTAGGTGAACACCCCTATCAAGAAGCTCCAAAATCGCCCAAAAATGGAGAAATGATTGAGCCCCGCTTTTAAGCATTCTGCCCAGCAGGTATACCTGCGATTCCGCTTATGTGGACAAAATCACGTAGGTGTGGACCAAGGCCAGGCTGCCCATTTTCGCACCTGCGCCCAGCTGGTCGCACCTGCGAGCCCGATCCTGCGGCTAGAAGCTCGCACTTGCGAGCCCGCACCTGCGGCTAAAGGCTCGCACCTGTAGACCCTGGGCTGCCTCTCGCTTGGCCACTTCTGCGGCTTGTGGCTCGCACCTGCTAGCTCGCATCTGCGGTTGTCCAAGCACAGGTGCGAATGCCCCAGAAGTTGGAAGCTTCAGTTGTTGCTTTGAACTCCTAACTTGGTCTGAGCCTCGTCCGGTTAACACCCGAGGCCCCCGGGGCCCGCCCGAACATACCAACAAGTTTGAAATCATAAAACGGACTCACTCGAACCCTCGAAACACGTAAAACAACAACAAAACTAAGAACCATACCTCAAACCAAATTGATTCAAATTAGAAATTTCAAATTCTTCAAACTTATTCCGAATGCACCAAAACATACTTAAACTACTTGAAATCACACCAAATTTTGTGTGCGAGTCTTAAATCACCATAAGGAACTATTCTCAGGCCCGAAATTCCGAACGGACCTCGATTACTTCAAAATCTACTCCAAACTAAATTTAAATAACCTTAAAACCTTCAAATAGTCAACTTTCACTGTTAAGCGCCGAAACGCTCCCGGATTGTCCAAAACCCTATCCGAACATACGCCCAAGTCCAAAATCATCATACGAACCTATTGGAACCGTCAAATCCCTATTCCGAGGTTGTTTACTTAAAACGTTGACCGAAGTCAAACTTGGCCTTTTAAAACCAAATTAAGGAACTAGGTTTTCCGATTTCAACTCGAACTCTTCCAAATCCCGAACTAACCATCCCCGCAAGTCATAAAACAGTAAAAGCACATACAAGGAGTCTTATTTAGGGGAATAGGGTTCTAGAAAGTAAAACGACCAGTTGGGTCGTTATATTCTCCACCTCTTAAATAAACGTTCGTCCTCGAACGAGTTTAGAATCATACCTGGGGTGCTGAACAAGTGTGGATATCTACTCCGCATGTCCTCCTCGGCCTCCCAAGTCGCTTCCTCGACTGGTTGGCCCCTCCACTGAACTTTTACCGCAGTAATCTTCTTGGACCTCAACTGGCGAACCTGCCTATCAACAATGGCAATTGGTTCCTCTTTATAACCCAAGCTCTCATCTAGCTGAACAATGCTGAAGTCTAACACATGTGACAGATCGGCATGATACCTCCGGAACATAGATACATGGAAAATCGGATGAACTTCCGATAGACTAGGAGGCAAAGCAAGCTCGTAAGCAACCTCCCTAACTCATCTCAATACCTCAAATGGGCCTATAAACCTTGGGCTCAACTTGCCCTTATTCCCGAACCTCATGATTTCCTTCATCGGCGAAACCTTCAAGAGAACTTTTTCACCCATCATAAATGATAAATCACGCGCCTTCTGATCCGCATAACTCTTCTGTCTAGACTGTGCTGTACGAAGTCGCTCCTGAATTAACTTTACCTTTTCCAAGGCATCCTTTACCAAATTAGTACCATATCACTTAGCCTCACCGGCTCAAACCATCCGATGGGCGAACGACATTGCCGACCATATAAAGTCTCAAATGGAGCCATCTCGATGCTGGATTGGTAATTATTATTATAAGCATACTCAGCCAAAGGCAAGAAACGATCCCACTTACCTCCGAAGTCAATCACACATGCCCTGAGCATATCCTCCAAAATCTGAACTGTCCGCTCCGACTGCCCGTCGGTCTGCGGATGAAAGGCTGTGCTAAGCTCTACACGGGTCCCCAACTCACTCTATACATCCCTCCAGAAATGTGAAGTAAACTGAGAGCCCCTATCTGATATGATGGAAATTGGCACACCGTGCAACTGAACTCTCTCCTGAATATAAATCTGGGCCAACCTCTCTGAAGTATACGTAGTCACAACCAGAATGAAGTGTGCCGACTTGGTTAACCTGTCGACAATGACCCAAACTGCATCAAACTTCCGCAAGGTCCGTGGAAACCCAACTACAAAGTCCATAGTAATGGGTTCCCATTTCCACTCCGGTATAGTCATATGCTGAAGTAGGCCACCTGGCCTCTAGTGCTCATACTTAACTTGTTGGCAATTTAGGCACCTAGCTATATATTCAACTATGTCTTTCTTCATCCGCCGCCACCAATAATGCTGTCTTAGGTCACGGTACATCTTTGTAGCACCTGGATGAATAGAATACGGAGAATTGTGTGCCTCCTCTAGGATCTTTTCCCTCATCCCATCTACATTAGGAAAACATAGACGACCCTGGAGTCGCAGAGCACTATCTTTGCCGATAGTAACCTCCTTGGAACAACCTGGTAGTATCGTTTCCCGAAGAACCAACAAGTGTGGGCCATCAAACTGGCGGGCTTCGATCCGCTCAAATAGTGAAGAATGGGCAACAATACATGCAACAACTCGGCTGGGCTCTGAAATATCCAGCCTCATAAGTCTGTTAGCCAAGGACTGAATGTCCAAAGCTAATGGCCTCTCCTCTACTAAAATAAAAGCTAAACTACCCATTCTCTCCGCCTTTCAACTCAAGGCATCTACAACTACATTCGCTTTGCCCGGATGGTAAATGATAGTAATATCATAATCTTTAGTAGAGGAGAGGCTAATGGACTGAATCATCAAAGGTGCTGCAATAGATGAAAATCTCTCCACGAACCAACGATAATAACCTACTAACCCTAAAAAACTCTTGATCTCGGTCGCCGAAGTGGGACAATGCCAATTATGAACTGCCTCAATCTTTTTGGGATCAACTTTAATACCCTTGTCTGACACGATATGTCCCAGGAATGCTACAGAGTGTAGCCAAAACTCACACTTGGAGAACTTAGGATATAGCTTTTGTTCCCGCAACGTCTGAAGCACCACTCTCAAATGTTGCTCGTGGTCCTCCATGCTACGTGAGTAGATCAAAATGTCATCAATGAAGACAATGACAAACGAATCAATATATGTCCTGAACACCCGGTTCATCAGATCCATAAATGCCGCCGGGGCATTAGTCAAACCGAGGGACATCGCCATAAACTCATAATGGCCATATCTAGTCTGGAAAGCAATCTTCGGAACATCAGAATCCCGAATATTCAACTGATGGTACTCCGATCTCAAGTCGATCTTAGAGAACACTCTGGCACCTTGCAACTGGTCAAACAAAACATTAATACGCGGCAACGGGTACTTATTCTTAATGGTAACTTTGTTCAATTGGCGATAATCAATACACTTTCGCATAGTCCTATCTTTCTTCTTCACAAATAGTACAGCTGCGCCCCAATAAGACACACTCGGCCTGAGGAACCCCTTTG
The DNA here is from genome assembly GCF_000390325.3 of Nicotiana tomentosiformis. Taxonomy (NCBI): domain Eukaryota; kingdom Viridiplantae; phylum Streptophyta; class Magnoliopsida; order Solanales; family Solanaceae; genus Nicotiana; species Nicotiana tomentosiformis. Next base: position 130,542,825 of record NC_090815.1, on the reverse strand, counting down.
CTAACAACTCCTCAAGTTGTTCCTTCAACTCTTTCAATTCTTTCGGAGCCATACGGTACAGTGGAATAGATATAGGCTGGGTACCTGGAGCCAAATCAATACAGAAATCAATATCATAATCTAGTGGCATGCTTGGAAGATTAGAAGGAAACACACCGGAGGACTCTCGGACTACGGGCACTGAATCAATTGTCGGAGTCTCTATAGTAGTGTCCCGAACATAGGCCAAATAAGCCAAATAACCCTTCTCGGCCATGTGTCGAGCCTTCAGAAAGGAAACAACCCGACTAGACGCACCGGCAGACAAACCCTTTCACTCCAATCTAGGCAACCCTGGCATCACCAAAGTAATAGTCTTATCATGGCAATCTACGATGGCATGATATAGGGATAACCAGTCCATGCCCAGGATGATCTCAAAGTCTGTCATATCAAGCAGTAGAAGATCCCGCTCTAGTCTCGTAAATAACGGAATCGCCCACATGAGTGGACACATAAAAGTGGGTACCCAAGGACTCACGAGAAACACCCAGGAAATGAGCAAACAGAGATTAAACATAGGAATACGTAGACCCTGGATCAAATAATACTAAGGCCTCTCTACCGCAGACAAAAATAATACTTGTGATCACGGCATCTGAGGCCACTGCATCTGGTCTAGCCGGGAAAGCATAGAACCTGGCTGGAGCGCCACCTGGTTGGCCCCCCACCTCTAGGACGGCCCCTACCCACCTGCCCTCCACCTCTGGGCTGCTGGACGGCTGGAAGAGCAACTGGTGTGGTAATCATAGGTTGCTGACCCTGCTGCACTAGTCTACCCCGAAGACTGGGGCAGAACCTCCGCACATGACTGAGATCCCCGCACTCGAAACAACCCCTCGATACAATGGACTGCTGACATAAAGTTTGGCCCTGATGACCTGAATACCCACTGGAGGAGCCCTGAATAACTGGCAGGCGGTAAGAACTCTCTGGCATAACACTAAAATAAGGTCGCACTATAGCACTCCGAGGAGGTGGCGGTGCTGGATAAGGGGGGTTGTTGGACTGAGCCTTCCCGAACTAACCTCTGCCCCCAGCCAGGGCACCACTGAACTCTCCCGAATCACGAAACCACTTGTCCCTCGCTGCCTGCTCACGACTCTGCTGACAGACACCCTCAATCCTCCGAGCTATCTCTATAACTAGCCCGTAAGAAGTCCCTATCTACACCTCTCGTTCCATGGTGGACTGAATACCATAGTGTAATCCGGCGACAAACCTCCATACTCTCTCTGCATCGATAGGTAGTATCATAAGTTCATGGCGAGACAACTCAGAGAACCTTGCCTCATAGTCAGTCACTGACATCTGACCCTGCTGGAGCTGCTCGAACTGGAACCACAACTCTTCCCTCTGAGAGGCTGGTATGTATCTGTCCAAGAAATGGCGTGTGAACTGATCCCAAGTCATGGGAGGTGAACCTGTTGGTCTGCCGAGAAGATGTGACTGCCACCACCTACGGGCCCTGCCCTCCAGCTGAAAAGTAGTGAAGTCTACCCCATGGGACTCTAGTATCCTCATGTTGTGCAGTCCGTCTCTGCATTGATCAATAAAATTCCTCATGCCGCTCATCTCCGAAAGTAGGAGGATAAAGCCTAGTCCATCTGTCCAGTAGCCTGTACGGATCACCTGCCACAGTTGGTATGGGCTCCGGTGTAGCTGATGCAACTGACTGCGTTTCGCCCACGGGTAGTGCACCCTAGGTCTGGTATTCAACAACTGCCTGCCCATGAGTTTGCGTGGTAGGGGTATGTGCTCCCCCTCCCGCATGAGATGTGGATGGGTCTGCCGGAAATAAACCGGCCTGAGTCATAGTATCCATGAACCGCAACATACGGCCTATGACCTCCTGAATTCCTGGTGCGGATGTGAAATCCACCGGAGCTGGCTTTACTGCGGGCACCTCGCCATGCTCATCGATGATAGAATCCTCTACTGGATCTACTATTGGCATAACTGGAACAACTCTGGGATGTCCTCGTCCCCTGCCACTGGCTGGAGCTCTCCCTCGGCCTCTGCCTCAGCCTCTAACAACAGGGGGAGCAACTATTTCCTGGTCTGAACGTCTGTAGAGCACGTTCTCACCATCTGTGAGGGAGTAAGGGGAAGATACTTAGTATCTCATCAACTACACGATAGAAGATGAAGAAAGGTAGTTTCGTAACACCCTATAGCCTCTCGAAGATAAGTACAAACGTATCCGTACTGATCCGCAAGACTCTATTAGGCCATGCTCATAACTTGTGAGACCTACGTGGACCTAGTGCTCTGATACCATGTTATCACGACCCAAATTCACCTATAGGTTGTGATGGCGCCCAACATCACCGCTAGGCAAGCCAACTAATGAATTTAACAAATATTCCCTTTTTAAAAAAAAAACCGAGTAATAAAGCTTTCCTAAATTGCAAGATTTAAGAAAAATAAAAGGTTTAAGTAAATAAAATCGAAGTAATAATTCAAAAACCATAATTCTACTAGCGTGTGTGCCAAGACCTGGTGTCACAAGAGTATGAGCATCTAGTAGATTATACAAAATCCAAAATACTGTCTGAACATAAAAAAGACAGAATACAAAGGGAGACACTAGGTGCTGCGGAACGGATCAGGAAAAGCAGCTCACCACTAGGCCTCGGGATAGCGTATGTGCACACTGGTAAGACCACCTGAAGTACCTGTCTCGGATCTTGCATAAAAAGTGCAGCAAATGTAGCATGAGTACGTAAACAACGTGTACCCAGTAAGTATCAAGTCTAATCTCGAAAAAGTAGTGACGATAGGTCGACTTTTACACTCACTATGAGTCAATAATATTAAGATAGAAATACTTAAATAAACATAATTTATGCGATCAAAAATAATATCTCCTTAGCAGGCAGAAACAATTAATTATTTCACAATTTGATAATTTCCAAATAATCATTTACCTTCACAAGATGCAATAATATAAATATCAAAGCACTGAGTAATTTTTATTATTAAATACGATTTATGCGAAGGTCGTACGGTCCGATCCAGAATAATGTGTACACTGCCGAGGGTCGAGCGGTACGAAACATAGATGCATCTATCTACTGCCGAGGTGTTTGGCCCGCTCCACAAGAAGAGAAGAATATTTTATAAGCATTCGACTTGAATATTATAAAGGTTTTTATACAACAATAATACTAATTTCATAAGCGAATTCCCACAATTTTTCCAACAATTATTAATATACTTCAGACATTTTTAAATTAATAAGTATGATGCAATAATTCCATATAACTCATAAATTGGTTCCTAAAAACTACTCGGACAATAACGTAATAGTAGCTATGCACAAACTCTCGTCACCTCGTACGTACGTAGCCCCCACAATTAGAGATAATTATTTATTTTAAATACCTATGGGGTAAATTCCCTCTTACAAGGTTAGACAAGAGACTTACCTCGTCTCAAAGTTCACTTTTCGATCACAACTTCGCGTTAAAGCCTAAATTTGGTGCCGAAAAATTCGAAACTAGCCAAATGTTATATAATTTAATTAATACATGCTCAACAATTCGAAATTAGATTATTAGATTAATTACCAACCCAAATTGATAAAATTTCTAAAATTTACCCAGGGCCCACGTTCCTGGATTCCGAAAATTTTCGGAGGAAATCGTTACCCATAATCTCAAGAACTCAAATATATAACTTTTATCTCATTCCATAACCATTTTCGTAGTTAAAATCTCATTTTTTTTTAAATCAAAACCTAGGTTTTACATCTAAACCCTTGATTTACACAATCTACATGTTATAATCTACCCATAAACTATGTATTTAACTCACAATAGGTAGAATTAACTTACCTCCAAGTTGCTAGGTGAACACCCCTTTCAAGAAGCTTCAAAATCGCCCCAAAATGGAGAAAATTGGCTCAAAATGAATGAGCCCAGCTTTTAAGCATTCTGCCCATCAGATCTTCGCACCTGCGAGGAAACAGGCGCACATGCGGTTCCACTTCTGCGGACAAAATCACGCAGGTGCGGACCAAGGCCAGGCTGCCCATTTTCGCACCTGCGCTCAACTGGTCGCACCTGCGAGCCCACTCATGCGACTAGAAGCTCGCATCTGCGGCTGTCCAAGCGCAGGTGCGAATGCACCAAAAGCTGGAAGCTTCAGCTGTTGCTTCCAAGTCCAAACTTGATCTCAGCCTCGTCCGGTTAACAGCCGAGGCCCCCGGGGCCTTGGCCGAACATACCGACAAGTTTGAAATCATAAAACGGACTCTCTCGAACCCTCGAAATGCGTAAAACAAGATCAAAACTAAGAATCATACCTCAAACCAAATTGATTCAACTTAAAAATTTCAAATTCTTCAAACTTACTCCGAACGCGCCGAAACGTACTTAAACTACTCGGAATGATACCAAATTTTGCGTGCGAATCTTAAATCACCATACATAACTATTCTCATGCCCGGAATTCCGAATGGACCTCGATTACTCCAAAATCTATTCCAAACCAAATTTAAATAACCTTAAAACCTTCAAATAGTCAACTTTCACTGTTTAGCGCCGAAACGCTCCCAGATTGTCCAAAACCCGATCCGAACATACGCCCAAGTCCAAAATCATCATACGAACCTATTGGAACCGTCAAATCCCGATTTCGAGGTCGTTTACTCAAAACGTTGACCAAAGTCAAACTTAGCCTTTTAAAACCAAACTAAGGAACTAATTGTTCCGATTTCAACCCGAACTCTTCTAAATCCCGAACAAACCATCCCCGCAAGTCATAAAGCAATAAAAGCACATACAAAAAGTCTTATTTAGGGGAACAGGTTTCTAGAAGGTAAAACGACTGGTTGGGTCGTTACAAGTTGTTTGATATAATTAATGATATAGAATTTTTTTTTCTTTTCTTAGTTTAAATAACTTTGGAGTATTGTTATCATTATTAAATTTTTATAAATGTTGTTAAACATGATATTCAAGTTTCTAACAATCCGGAATATTATGTATTTTTTATAAATGAGCAGATAATTTTTGAGAATTATGTAATTTTACTTATATAATTTAACGATTTTGAGGTATTGTTTTTAGAGTTAAATATTTAGATAGTTAGGAAAAGTGACCAGAAAGTTAGAGCAGAAGAAACGAAAGTGCGGAAAGAAAAAAACAAAAAAGGTAAAATAAAGGGAAAAGGAAAGAAAAACTAAAGACAAAAAATTTCCAAAATATGTAGTTTAAAGCAAACATTTTCTTCAAATTACGTTCTTACTTTACCTTATTTTAAGAAAAATAAAACATATTAGTGTACCTATATATTGATTACACAAAAGTAGAAAGTTAGAGTTATATTTACAACTAAGTTTTACAATATGGATTAGGAATTCCAATCCAAAAATATATAAACTTTAATTTTAACATATTTAATAATTGGGTATTATGAAAAATTATTTGTAAATGCAATAATATTTTTTTCTACCGCGCGAAGTACGGACAAATTCACTAATATATATATATAAAGCTGGGAATGAAAGCGGTCACTCATTTTCTACGTATTTACCCTTATTCTTTTGTTAAGTATTACTCTTTCCGTTTTGCACCGTTTCTAAACAAGTAATCAAACACATTCTTTCGGTTACAACTTCTCCAAATCGTTTTGTTTTGAAAGAACAGATTTGTTCAAGAGCATTTAATATTTTAGTTCTTTTCTCTTTCCACGCCTTGTAATATTCCATGTTAATTAAAGAGGTGGCAACTATCTTTACCTCCCTCACATTTGATCGCTCGTCCAAGTTAATTGCTCAAATGACTAGGTAACGTCAATCATTTAATATTCTTTGATTTTATGACTAACTTTAGTTGTTTATAATATATAATTCCATTGCAGTCTCTCATATTTTCCTTTATTTGCATGCGATGATAAAAAAATAGAGTAATGTGCATTACGTCGATATCCAGGGGGGAAATCAGAGGAATACAGTACAATGGAATTAACAACCTGTTAGAACTAAATAACAAAGATTTGAATGGAGGGCAAGTTTATAGAAAGTGTTGTCATTTTTCCTCCTTTGTTCTCTGAAGCCATCGGTACTTGTATTTCTGGTCTTTCTCTTAGAAAATTAAGGTCTTAAAATTGTTTTTTACTATTGATGATGAAAGGTATCTACCTGATTTGCATATGTTCCCTGCCTTATAATATGGAGTAATGATTATCGAATTGCTTTTGTTGATATACTCATCCTATAAAGTTGCCTTTCTTTAATATGAAGGCAAGAAAACGCAACGAAAAAAGTAATTCATATCATTCACCCGGAAGGCTTGGCTCTCTAAGATTTTTTTTCCTTTTTTTTCCTCTTATTCGCAAGCTTGAACTATGTTAGACGCTATTAATTCATTAAAATAAAAATAAAAAGAACTTTTTACTCTATTTTGGGATAACAAGATATAATTTTCTTGGCTTGACATTTAGTGTAGAGATTAGTACATCGATATACTCATTTTACATTACAATAATTTTTTATTTGGACGGTGAAAAGAACCTACAAAGAAAATGTTACTAATTTTTTTTCTTCAGAGTTATTTACATGTTTGACTATTTTAGATTCTTTTAGCATATTCAACTCAGTGTAGGGAAGAAAAAAGATCTCAAGAAAAATCATACCTTTTCTCTGTAAGTATATACTAAAAGAAGTGTTCGCTTACAACAGAACAATAATATAAGTCGATATCTTGAGATTAAGGCTTAATTATTATAGTTACATTCATTTGTTTATTAGGAGTAATTTTTGTTTGGTTATAGATTTATGACTAAGTTTGTTATTTCCAATTCTTAAAAAATTCAAGAATATTGCCAAGCACATTTTTACAACATGAAGTTGAAGAACGTACTTTCTAATAATGATACAAGTGCTCTAGAATCTGAAGATGAAAATGACACAAATTGAGATGGACGTTCCTCAAGGAAACTAAAACTTGCCCCCAGGAAAAAATTCCTTGTGCTTAATCGTGGTGGTGTGTTGATTCTTAAGGACCATAGTAAAGACCTGGCCACTATTCTAAGCGACATCACTGACCTGGATAACAATCATTTTGCTGGTCTGTGCGTGTTCTTCTTCCTTTAAAAAATGAAATGTGTGTTTTCTGTTTTCTTTTTCTAAGTATTTAGTACTTAATGTCAACTAGATAGAGTTAGTTCGATTTTTGATTTTGATAAAAATCGAGTCAAACCGATCCATGAATACCTACTTACGACTCTAGTAAAATTATGGATGAATCATAGCTTGAGGGTATTAATGGAGGTTGTTGGGTATTATTAGCGAAAAAGAATAGTGGTTAGATGTCTTTAGATATCTTGTAAGATCATACATGGTATAGATAGCCCATGAATAAAGTGACAATGCTTTGGGTGAGTATTGGCATTTGGGTGGCTTAAGGCCAATACCCAAGTGTTGAATTGGATAAATTGAACCATAAATTGCATGGTTAAATTATGATTGGGGTAGATTGACGTTGTTGGGAGGTGTTGAGTTATTTGACGCTCAACAAAATTAGGATTATTTTTTCAAAATACACGCTTTAAATGCTTTCTAATGTTAATTAAAATGTGAACCTATATTTGTGGGGGCGAACAGTTGCGCATCACACCATGATTTGCAAACTATTTATATTTATAAATTATCTTGTTAAATATATGATATGTATTCAATTTTACATAATTTCAAATTATGGTTTTATGAAAGATAGCTTGTATACAATTTGAAATGCCTTTTGATAAATTCAATATAAATGTTGAAAACCTTAAATGACTTGATTATAAGATTATGAAATTAGGCCATATATTCCATAATTTTATATAAGATTGTAAAAGGTCGATAGTCCAAAAGTTCGAATATATAAGTTGAGGCCAATAATGCCTAGATTGTTATATAAAAATTTGGGAGTTATCATAAAATAACTAAGAAGGTTTGTGTGGTTCCAAACAATCAACGTTTATCAGAAAACCGACGTACCAATAAATGATTAGGCTCAACATAACTAATTTGTTGATTAGAGTTAGGCTAGATAGAGTTAGGCTAGATATTTTTCTAACTCTTTTAGAACTTAGGATTTTTGTGCTGACATTTTGAAAGTCCATTCAATTGAATGATTAGGTCAGGAGCTTTTGAACTTTATAGCCCATGAGGTTAGGCCAAGTTATCTATTTTGATAATTGTATCTCACAACCACCAAACACAATAATATATTAATTTTAAGTCAACTAAAATTAATCATACAAATAAGTTTTTCTTGTTCAAACTTCACAAATAAGATAGTACAAATAATTAATTATCAATAAATTACAAAAAAGAGAAAAAGTTACATAAAATGGAGGGGCAAAAAAAAATTAGTTAGTATCGGGCTTGTCTAGTGCGGTTTACATCATGTGTAATTTGCGAGGTATTGCACAGTGAGTAGGTTATCCAGTGCACACCCGGAGCATAGCAGCTGCGATTTTCCTAGGAATTTTCTAAAAAAAATAAGTGTTATGTTATCATTAATATGATATATTACTCAAGTTCAATATCTTCTATTGCCAAACTAGTTATTGCAAACAACTAGTAAACAATATTATATCAAATCTAATGGAGAATCTTAACTTTAAACTTACAGGTTACAACTAAATAAGTTAGGACAAGTGACATACTAAGGGCCGCCTGGACATAAAGTTTGATGGAAGATCTTTCCAAAAAATTTTTGCTTTTTTTTACGAAATTAGCGTTTGTTCATAAAATTTTCAATTTTCACTTGAAGATACATTTTGAAAATTTTCGAAAATTTAAAAAACTGCAAAAAGCTGTTTCTCAAAATTTTCACTCAAATCATTCACAAAACTTCAAAAACAACCCAAACTGAAATTTATGTCCAAACACAACTCTAAATTTCAAATACCATTTTTACTTAAAAAAAAAATTTCAAACATTTTTTCGAATTTTACGATTCTTATGTCCAAACGCCTGCTAAAAACGCTAGAAGGTTATTTTGGTAAAAACGAAACACGCCCCTGCTCCTGCTGCTTATGACACTGACGATAGCGTCAAGAAAAGATATTTTAGCTTAGCCTCTGTATCTCCGCTTCCGCTTCAGCTTCAGCTTCGCTGTAGTTACAATTTTCTCTTGCTTTAACGAGGTAACAAAACTTCTTAACCCCCTCATGTGTCAGATCTACTATGTTTTCCTATTTTTTCCACTTCTATTTAACCGTTTTACAAAATCAATTAAAGATAAAGGGACACGGTATATCTAAGATCGATCTGTCTTCTTGACCTTGATTCTAAGATATGATTTTAATTTTATGTGGATCTCTGAATAAATTTTTTGTCTCAGGAGAATAGAGAAATCTGAAGTCTGAACCCTATAACCCGTTATTCATTACTTTTAATTTAATATAGTTGTTTAGTTTCGTTAAATATTTTAGCAAGAATCAGGTCTACACCCCTAGCGTCTCCTTGACCTACCGTCATAGTATAAACCCAGACCAAAAAGGTGAATTGTGCGAGAAGAAAGACTTTAATCCCCATCTCTACTCAGCTTTCAAGGTACCTCAGTTAAGCTTTCATATCTTTGTACGATTGCTTATCTCCTTCTCTTTTCCCTTTTTGCTTGATAATGACTTCTCAACTTCTGAGATCTTGAAGTTCAACTGTGTAATTCATTCTACCGAAATTAGTCAATTGAGTTGGGAAATTTTGAATTTAACTTTTCTACAGAAATTAGCCAATTGTGTATACAAATCTGAGTTGGGAAATTTTGAATTTAACTTTGTGCGAGATCCATTAATAAAAGTTTGAATCTTTTTGGCAAATTCTTAAAGTATTGTTGAATGAATGAATGAATCAATCATTCAAATCTGAGATAATTTGATTTGAACTGGGCGTGAGATGCACTGAAGAAGTCTGAATCTTTTGTAGGATAAAGTTTTGGTAAATTCTTAGGTTGTGCTGATTGAATAAATCTGTCATTCTGACTCAGATAGTTTGAATTGAACTGGGTGTGAGATGCACTGAAGAGAGTCTAAACCGTTATGCATCCCATAGGATTTTTTTCCCTGGTGAATTCTGCTGGTTGAATCAATCCTCGGGAGAAACTCTGAATCTTTATGCATTTATGGAAATCTTTTTGGTGAATACTTAAGTTGTGTTCATAGAACCATATTAACTGAGATAGTTTGAATTGAACTGGATGTGAAATCCATGGAAGAAAGTCGTCTTCTTTAAGCGTTTCTAGGAATTTTTTGGTAAATTCTTAACTTCTGTTGATTGATTTGGTCCTCCTCGTAACTGAGATAGTGGGTAACCAACAATGTTAACAAAAGCCATTGCTCCGTCACTTAAGGTGATGAGGCGAGGGTTTAGTGGTTCCTCGGTGAAGCCATGCATTTTAGAGAAGTTTGTGCTTCAAACAATAGTGCACTAAGTGATTCTAACGAGAATCAGTCATTTATTTGAATCTTATCTTTGAGGAGTTGGATTAATATCGGCATTATTATATATTGCAAGCTGGAATTTATAATTTAATTGCAATTTAATTTTGGTGTACTAGTTTACAGATGTTCAATTTTTTTTTTAATTTCCCGTAAATTGTGTGCTTCACTTAAAAGACGTGTGGCTTTTCTTCTCGCTTTTCACTTCAAACCCCATGGTCCTTATTGCTTTTTTGCACTTTTCGCTATCACTGGTTCGAGAAACCAGAAAGTTCTATTCTTGTTCTGCATCCAAGTTTCACAGTCTTATCGTTTTTGGCATTTTTTGTAGAATTGCAGAAGGCCGTGATGCCGGGGCATGATAACTCAAATGGGTCTTCAGAAAAATCCAGCAGTGGTATGGATGATTTGCCAACTTTCAATGTTGAGAATATGCAAAACAACATGAAAGTTATTTTATACAGGTTGGTTGACACTATCTTTAGGTTCAGTGCTGTGTTTTATAGTCTTTTATGGTTTTACTGTTTCTTGAAGATTTCAAATAGTTGTAATTAGCTAAGCTGGACGTACGTTAATACATACTATGTTGGGGTGAGTTACGTCCTCAATCATGTGAGATTGATGTTAGCACAACTGGACTATTGGTTGAAGTTATATGCATTTGTGTTGGAATTAAATCCTTCACTGAGGCATTATTTCTATTCTTTTTCTTATAATTGAGAAATCCCTGAGGTCCAGTGGCGTGCGATTCGAAACTCGGTGGATAATAGACCTCCCCCTTTACCTCTGCAGCAGGGTTTGAACCCGTGACGTCTGCCTAATCCACACATCACGCTTTGTGCTCTTACCACTAAACCAAAGCTTTGGGGCTTATTGATGAACAAGAAGAATCTATGTTAAATTTTATTAATTTTGACCAAGATCATGTTTTAGAGCTCAAGTTCAAATATATGGACTTATTTTTAAGAAGAGCAAGAAGTCCAAGAAGCTCAAGATTGATTTCAAAAAGCCAAAATTCTTTCCTTTTTAAAATAGGATTTATTGTTTCTTTACAAGAAAGGATTTCTTGTTTCCTTTTATTGGTAGATTTAGACTTTCTTTATTGTTTTTCTTTTAGAATAAGCGTTTTTCCTTTTGTAGGATTTTAGTTTCTTTTCCTTCCTTGTCTTTAGCTATTTGATTTCCTTATTAGAATATGAATTGTAGTCATCAAAGAAGAGATCCTAGGCCTATATAAAGGGTTCTCATGCCTTGTAGAAGGAATTCACGTTTTTGAGATTTGTCCTAATTTGCAATAGAATGTTCTTCTCTATTTTATCTTTTTTATCCTTGTTTTTGTTCCAAGCATGGATGTGATAGTCTTTATCAGTGTTAAGCGAGGCTCAAAACATGTTGAGCGCTTCGCCTCGCTTAGCGTGCGCTTTATTGTTGTCATCAAGGCTCTAAGGCATACGTTTCTTGCCAATGAGCGTAATTCTGAAAATGCGACATTAAGCAATTGATATTTTTACTTTATCGTAAATTTTCTTCAATTTCTTTGTCCTTATATTTGGTATTCATGCTTATTGATATTAGTCTTGGACTACACTTACATATTTGTAGTTTTTCTCCATTTGCGCCTTTCTTCATTAAAGCCCACGCTTTATTTGCGCTTTGTGCTTAAAGCCCTAATAGACCTTAGAGCTTTTTTGCACTTTTCGCCTTTAATAACACTGGTCTTTATCTTGTTTTCAATTACGTGTGGTGTTTCTTTATCACATTAATTGATTTCAAGTGGTGACTTTAGGAACTTTTTAGTTCTTGATCATTTAAGAACATGTTTCTTGATCTAAATTCGTTCGTTTAATATCTTAGAATCAGAACTTTCACTGAACCGGTACAAACTCAATATTTACTTGTTTTGAACGAATAAACAGTCTTTCTTGTAGTTCAGATCGTCATCGTTCACCTCGATTTTGAATCATCAGATTCCGAGTCCTAAAACTTGAGATACACTGTTTCTTGAAATCAGCCCATAAATCACGTTTTCGTTTCAAGATTTTGATCCTGGTCGATTGGTTCTTTGTTAACTCGAAGAATCGCATCAATTTGGTATCATAGCTATATTCTAGAGGTCCAGGTTGACGACTTTATCTTGGCCAAGATCATGTTTTAGAGCTCAAGTTCAAACATATGAACTTATTTTTAAGTAGCGCAAGAAGTCCAAGAAGCTCAAGATTGATTTCAAAAAGCCAAAATTCTTTCCTTCTTAAAATAGGAATTATTATTTCTCTACAAGAAAGGATTTCTTGTTTCCTTTTCTTGGCAAGTTTAGTTTCTTTTCCTTGTAGAATAGGGATTCCTTGTCTTTAGCTATTTCATTTCCTTATTAGAATATGAATTGTAGTCATCAAAGAAGAGACCCTAGGCCGATATAAAGGGTTCTCATGCCTTGTAGAAGGAATTCACGTTTTTGAGATTTGCCCTAATTTGTAATAGAGTATTTTTTTCTATTTTGTCTTCTTTATCCTTGTGGTTCCAAGCAAGGTGGTGCTAGCCTTTATCTTGTTTTCAATTGCGTGTGCTGTTTTATTATCATGTTAATTGATTCCAAGTGTTGACTTTAGGAACTTTTTAGTTCTTGATCATTCAAGAGCACGTTTCTTGATCTAAATTCGCTTGTTTAATATCCTAGAATCAGAACTTTCATTGAACCGGTACAGCCTCAATGTTTACTTGTTTTGAACGAATCAATAGTCTTTCTTATAGTTCAGATCTTCATCGTTCATCTCGTTTTTGTATCATCAGATTCCAAGTCCTAAAACTTGAGATACGCTGTTTCTTGAAAGCAGCCCATAAACCACGTTTTCGTTTCAAGATCTTGAAATAATCTCAAGATCTCAGTGTTAACTTTTCATCTTTTGAACAATACTTGGAATGATTTTTCTGTATTATGGCTTTTTGGGTTGGGTTCCTTGAGTTCTTATTTTCCAGTGCACAAGACTATAGCTCCTTGCACCTAAGCAGAAAGGAAATATCTGTTACTCTTGTTGTAGTTCCATGTGTTACTATAATGGCTTGAGGAGATGCGTATAGTCCTTCAAATATCCGTTCTTTTACCTCACTAAATTTCTAAGTACCTCAATCATCAAAGAAACAGCCTAATACCCAACACCAAGAACTGGCAGATTATAATGGTATTGATGAATGAATTTTACCTTTATAAGTTGCAATAATCGATGAGAAGTAGTTTTTTGAATCATTTAAGAGTTTATACTGGTTTTCAATGCTAATGGAAGTCCTGGTACTATGCTTCTTATTTTGCTTCTACAACAAAACAATCCCAAGCTCCATAAACTTATCATATAAAAGAAAAACAAAACCAACCTTTTTATGCTGCAATTGTCTATCAAGAAATGTCAATACTTTGATTATTCAATTGGAACAGAAGGAAGAATGAAAATGTGAATGGAGATGGGCAGTTGATCATTTATGAACAAGTAAAGTTGGGTTCTTTTTGTCTTTCTGAGCTATTATGCTTTTTCCCTGTCATTGGACATTTCCAATTTATATTGAGCATTATGTTGTTCAGCCGCACATTCATGGCAATCATTGGTGGTGTCATTGCCGGCATTCTGGGACTTACTAGCTTGACAGGCTTTATCTTTTATTTCCTTGTCATGGCAATAACTTCGGTAGCACTCACAGCAAAGGCCAAGTTTTCAATCCACTCCTACTTTGACAGCTGGAACAGAGTCATGCTTGATGGATTTTTTGGCGGGCTTATGGTACCTCTTTGATTCGATACTTCTAATAAGATGTCTTCTATGTGTATTTTCGTTTGTTCTAATACTTGATTAAGAATCAATTCATCTGCTGCCTGCCCAACCAACCCTACGGGAGAAAATATTGTAAAATTCACTTTCTTTTCAAAATCATAATCTTTTTGAAAAGCCTTGATTAATTTACTTTACCCTGCCTCATTTTTTCTCCCTTGTTACCCTTTTGGAAATTTTTCTCATTCATTTTCCCTGTTATGAATTCTTCCCAAATCTTTTCAACTTTTATTTCCTCAAATTTCTCTTGCAGTTAACCAATTATTGGATCGTATTATCTGTATCTCAGTGATATTTTATTGGTTAGAATCATGTTTATCAGTATTCCTACAGATCTTCGTCAATTATTTGGGAGATGGGATTGAAATCTATCTTGGTAGCCTATGTTGTACCTTTTTGTTTTAAGGTAGTATCCAGCATAAAAAATTCACTGCCTGATTGCTGAGAGGAATTTGCTATCTTTGCATGACAATTTGAAATTTAAATTTAACTTCATATGCTTAATTTGACACTGACTTGACGTTTCTGTTCTTTGCAGTCATTCGTGCTCTTCTGGACGTATCCTAATCTGTTGTAGTCTTTCGACAAATAGATTTATGAAATATTTTATTCCCTCTTGATAAAACTATCTGAAGGTATTCGACTTATCATCTCCGCCCCAACATGTATGTCTTTTGCCAATATTCTCAAGTTTTACTCTAAGTAGCAAGATAGGGTGTAGAGATGACCATGCAGATGTTATCAGGTTATAGTTGGGAACATGTTATCCTCTACTTCCCCTCCTCTGCCCTAGGAAATAACCATATTCTGTCTTTTACCTTTGCCTCTTGGACAAATTGTTTTGGACAAGTTTAGTTGAGAAAAGATTTGTGGGAAACAAAAACATAACTGGATATTTTGTTAACATTTATAGTGCTCTCAAATTCTTTTTCATAGAAAATTATTTCTTAACCAACCAAATTGAAAAAAAAAGGAGAGAGGCCGTAGCGGTGCCAATATTTTCATTGCATTTCTTGTGTGGTTTCTATGCATCTTTACCATATCGGCCCTTGCATGGTGTTGTATCGTATATGCATTCCTGTAATTCCTTGACATGCAAAAGATTCGCATATGACATTGTGCATATATTTTGAGGATCCCTTCCCGTGCGAGATGAAGACCTTTGCTATCCCAAGAAGATGCTAAAGACATTTTCAAGTTCAAAGTGGTGGGTATTCAAAGTCTGCACTCATGATATTTTCGTTCTATTAAGCTTGCAAGAAAGTTTGTTGGGAGTTGTTGAACATTTGATCTTGAGAAAAGTTTTTGGTTAGGTAATTTATATTCAGAGTTTAAAAGCTTGAGTAATTGCATAAGCAGTTGAACATTCCATATCACTGTTGAATGATATAGAGAGCCTGTAATCTTAGTGAAATCTAATTGTTCAGGTTCAACAATTGAGCCTTATACTGTTCTTAATAAGCACTACTATGGTTGTACTTTTGACTACAGATTGGCTTCTCGAATGGTAGAAAATACAGGTTTTGATTGGATTCAGCAGTTATCTGGTTTGTTCTTACTTTCCGATGCCAATAAGTTGCTGTATTGTACAAAAAGAATTGCAGTTTTTTGCATGATTGAATTGAGATGCAACTAAGGAGAGAGGCCTTGTGAATTTCTAAAATTAATTCAGGCTAAAATCGAGCTTTAGGGCGTGTTTGGTATGGAGAAAATGTTTTTCAATATTCCTTACTCTCCACCTTCCCTCAACCTCACCCCACCCCTATCCCCACACTTAACCCCCACCGCTCCACCCCCATCTCTTGCTCCTAACTTCGCCATTGTTACCCCGACTTACTATCCTTCCTTGTCCTTATCCATTTGTTTCTTGTATTTGTTTCTTGTAGTGTTTGTTTAAATTATATATTTTCTAAAAGATACTTTCTGTCACCTAACCAAATACAAGAAACTAAGTAAGAAAATACTTATTTTTCAAAAAATTCTTTCAGGAGAATATATTTTGCTTCATACCAAATACATCCTTAGAATGCAATTTAATTCATATGAAGCCACGTGAGGCCCTCACAAGTGAAGCAAGGTTCAAGAATACAAGAAAAATATTATACGAACATATTAATGCATGTATAACATGGCCCGGGGGTACATAGACGTATGAATATTAAGGTACATAGACGTATGAATGGAAGATGGAATTTTGTTCCTAGAGCTAACAAAATGATCATTAGTTGATTTTCATTTTTATATACAAAAATCACTCTATAGGTGATTCTAATACGTGAACCGTGGGTGGGGGGTAGGGGCACCTTAATACAATTATTAGTATATAATACACCTTCCTGTCTATTTTTTTGGTCATTTTTTGTAGTCCACAATATTAAATTTTTTCAAATATCAAGAAGGAATTAACTTTTTTCTCCAAAATTACCCTTGGAGTAAAGAGTCTAAGAATATTTGTTATCCTAGTAAATTTTTTCGCACTACGCGCGGTCATAAGAAACATTATTTTGAATTTACAAAATGATTATTTCTTAATACTTGATCTCTCAAACATAAATCACCTTAACATATGCACTGTGGGGGGTTTTCTCACGAGACATCTTGCCTTTGTAACGGCTAGTATGTGAATCTGTGTTAGCACTAAGATGGACTATACCATAATTTTTATTATAAAAGTAGTCAAATTATAAAGATTCAGGGCGAGTAAACCTAATTAATTTGAAATTATAGTATAGTTGTTTGATATAATTAATGATAAAGAATTTGTTTTTCTTTTCTTAGTTTAAATAACTTGGTATTGTTATCATTATTAAATTTTTATAAATCAAATCCTAGACATTACAACCGAACCTTTTGTTATATTTGAAGTTGGACATTAATAACGCATATAACCTGAGCAAAAATAAACTTGACAAAATATACGTTTGAGCGTCTAGTATATACATTTTAGTTTTTAAAAAAAAAATTGTTATGGCTACTTGATCGTTACATTTCATATGGCTAAAACTTTACAATGAGCTAATCAAACAGCCCTTCTTAGTTTTGATCCAGAAGCTAGGTATTTATGGCTACTTGATCGTTATATTTCTGCATACTTATTATGGAGTATTATTGTTTTCATTATCGGTGTAAATGACATGATGGATTGCTATGTAAATGAAAATATATACCTAATTTTGTCCCTCTCCTATTAAATTTAATTTTTAGCATTCAAATATGTGTTTTTAGTGTTTACCATGTTATTTTTCAATTTTGCATTTTAATTAACTTTATCTTTTGAGAAAGTTGAAAAGTACGTGAATAGTCACATCTATAGTATCTTATAACATTAGAATTTTTGAGTTTTGTGTTGTTAAGCTTAAAAGAAGACAAATGAAAATCATGCCATCTAGCTCAATTGGATAGAATATTTATAACAAATTAAATTTCATGTAACATAAAGCTTTCTTCCCATGAGCTATTTCTACATTTTACACCTCACAACTCTCACACTGTGCACGTAATTTTATACACTCTCAAACCAAAAACAAATAAATTATATACTCAAACGCATGGTGCCTGGACACGTTCAGTTCTTCCATATTATCTAGACTCCCATATTTCCCTGTTTCTAATCTTCACTTTCTACCCTAAAAAATCAAGCTACCACTACACAATATTGTTGGTCTAAATAATAAAATATTTAAAGGACAAATCCTTTCTCAGAAATATGAGTGAGATGTCTCAAACTGCATTGTTGAAAAATCCAGCAGTAAATCATGACTTATAATTTTAATATTTTATCAAGGATACTATTCAAACGGTGGAGTTGAGCTTATTCAAGAACGATGGGATTATCTTCTCTACAGAAATCTGCCATCAAGACTACATCCTGGGTTTTCCCGTTCCGCCATCTGGCTTATGTTTTTCATGTAGCATTCAGATCGAATGACTATGAAATTATGTCGATACTTCCACGTATTATGGATAACGTAGGAGATATTTCTATTTTAATTTGCTACCATCAAATGAAATGTGTCCTCCTCTCTTTGAAAGAAGGGATGCTTCCGGTTCTATTGGTGCTTGAACAACTTTATCTTCTCCATATTACTATGATATAGCTAAACCAAATGAGGATGAAAAATTGATGATTCTTGGCCTGTATTTATAGAATTGTTTACCCGAAAAATCAGATAACGTTAAATTTGTGTATGGTTCTAAGGATATGTGATACAATTTGATACAAACCGTATAGAGAGATAGAAATATGTATATTTTTGACTATGACAATGAGAATAGTGAGCAAAAAGAATGAATAAGATAAAGTAAAACAAGCACAAGGAGATATCTTTCAATATGAGAAATGATCTTTTGTTACAGTGTATTCGGTGTCTCTATGCTTACGAGGATTCCCCCTTTTATAATAGAGGGATCCTACTTTATTTATAATAAAATAAAGCATATAGTGGAGGACCCATGATAAATTGTCTCTTCCTCGATTCCCGCAAAGATTCTCTCCCTTAGTGCGGTTGTAACGACTCTTGTCTGTGAGCTCGATACTAGCTCGAACTCGTTATTGGGTCGAGCCCTCAGTTTTGTCTTGAGTTTGACCTTCGGGGTGGGCGTAGCGCATTTTCGACCTCAAAACAATGCCTTGCGGATTGATTTGGTCACGGGCTCGATAAAAGTATCGAGCCGACTCCTCGATCAGCCTTCGGACTCGAGGCTCGTTTGTACTATCTTCGGAACTCATCCCAAAATCCCATTTCGGTTGCTTACCATTCGAACTCGATCGAACGTAGGATGGCCGAAATCTATTTCGACCGTATACATATAGTCCCCTCGTTTCTCAGGAAGGATATGGTGAGAATCGATATGATCTTCGACGGTTCGATCGGGTTATAAGCTGATGTTTTCACAGGGCTCGATCATGACGTATGTGATAGCTGTCCCATCGATTTAGTCTTTCAAGGTATTTAATGCATGTCAGATGGTGGTCGGCCACCTCTGATATTGAACCGCCACGATGCAAGCCTATAAATAACCCCTCCATCTAACATTTACCACTTTTGCGTCTTCACTCTTCCAAATTTTCTTACCCTTTCTCTCTATTTCGCCGCTTGCAGAGCCATCTATACCAGTGTTTGGTGTCATCAACTTTTCATCTTCCTTTGCCTTTCTTTCTCTCATATCAATGGCCAAAACTTTGAAAACTGTACATCAGAAGGAGAAAGCTTCTTCTTCACGGTCGTCCGGCGACAAGGCGCCGGTAGAGCCGCCTACCTATGAGTATGTTCCCGGTCCATGTACTCTGAAGATCGATTTTAAGGTTGAGAATCCTTCATATGTTCCGAGTCGATGTGAGCATGTGTCGATGTACATGTGCTCGATAACGGAGGGTCATCTCGAGGCTATGAGGAAAGACTGCAACTGGGGTTCCGAGGTTGTGTTGCAAATTCCCTCCCCCGAAGAGAGCGTCATCACCCATGTGGAGGGGTTTTTAAGTGTTTACACTTACCCCTTCACGTTGGGTCCCGTCGACCCGGTGATCATTGATTTTTGCAAAAGATATTAGGTCACCCTTGGTAAAATTCATCCCTCTCTATGGCGTATAGTAACCTTACTTCGCTTCTTCTCCAACAAGGCCGGGGGGCTGGATTTTTCCCTGAATCACCTCATACAATTATATCGGCCTCAAATCTTTCGAGGACTAATCAGTTTTCATCGTCGGGCATCAAAGGCTTTGATGTCGAGCATCGACGAAGACAAGGATCGGGGTTGGATGGGCCGTTATATCTGGGTGAGGACCCGTGACCTCATTCCGGAAGAGAAGATGTCGTTCCCAAAGGAATGGAATTTCGACCGTAAGTGGTTTTCATAAGATGTTGCTTTTCGTATCTTTTTCCGATTTTATCTAATGTCTTTCTTCGATATACAGCTGCCCCTTGGATTCCACAAGCGGTATCCGACCTCGAGGATTGGGTTCGGAAGTTAGCCTCGACTTCCTCTTATGCCGAACGCGCTTGGCGTGATTTAGAAAAAGGTAGATGGGAGGCCAAGAATCATGGTAAGAGTTACTTCTCGTGTTCTTCAAAATGTTTTTTATGCTCCACTCATTACCGATTTCCTTTCATGCAAGTGTAACCAAGGATGCTGTTTTGAGGCCTTCGAGTGGTGCAGAAGGAACCAAGTCCCCGGTCCCGGAACCGGAGAAAGATAAGAAGCGAAAAGTTATCCCTCGGTCAGAGGACCTCGAGCCCAAAACTCGAAGGGTGAGGAGGAAGGAAATCGCTCTTTCGATGGACTCGGTCCAATGACTGAGAGAAGAAGAATAAGAAGAAAAAGATGATGCCTCGGCTTTGGTGATCCGATCTGTGAAAGCTATCGAGGTCGCCAGAGCTTCTGAGCCGATGGCGGCTGTACCGATCGGGGTCGGTTCCGGTTACCCGAGTCTCAATCAGAGCATCCCGAGCAATTCGCTTGGGACTATGACAGTGGGTCATTTGCCTTCTCTTCCAACCTTTTCTGAGGAGGCATTAAAGGAAGCTCGAGAATTGAAGACTCCCAATATGGGCAGAGGCTCTAGTGTAGGGGACCCTTTTCGGGATTGCTTTACTGGAGTCGATGATGCCTCCGACATTGGTGACGCTTCTCTTCTCCTAGAAGAGGCCAAACGTTTCATTTCTCGGGTAATGATTTTGCTGTACTTGGTTTCTTCATTCTTTTCCAAACTTGACTTGGCTTCTTTCCCTACTGTGCAGGCCATTAGTAGGTTTCGAGTCGACCTCAGCCAGTGTGAGGTCGAGCTTCAGAAGGTCTCGGGGGAGAGAGATGCCCTGCGGCTTCTTTGCAGTCAAAAGGACGACGCTATAAAGGAACTCCAAGCAGATTTGGCTAAGGCTCGTGAAGAAGAGGCCGAACTAGATAAGCAGGTGAGCCTCGTTCTGTTAGAGTATGGGTTTGACTCAACTGTGGAAGTTAACCCTTTGTTATCTCAGCTGCAGCAAAAGGTTGAAAATATCGGGTTACTTCGGGAAGAAGTCGATCAAATCAAGGCTGAATGTAATCGGTGGAAGGAGACTATCGACCGCCTAGCTGCGAAAAAAGAAACCATCTTGTCCAAATTATTATCGGCTGATGTTCAGCTTTGAAGTGTCAAGCAAAAGGGTTCGACTTAGGCTAAGAGGATCGAGGAGCTTGAAACACGGCTTGCTGAGGCCAAGGCGGAGGTTGAGTCGTCGAAAGTCATGGCAGACAAGTCCATTGCCGTGTATCGGGCTGATGCCGAGGCTGCTCAGATGGAGGCACGAGAGGCAGCGGATACTGCCGACACTCGAGCACATTGGGTTGCCGAACTTGCTAAGTGTCAGTCTCGGAGGGAGACCCTCGAGGAGATACACGCTCGAGGTTTCGACCTTGCTGAAGAGATAAAAAAGGCTAAAGAGCTCGAAGCTGAAGCTGAAGCCTTGGCTTCTGATGACGATGATGATGATGATGATGGTAGCAAGAGCAGATCCGAGAAAGGGGGGGGGGAGCCCGATAGAGAAGAAATCGCTCCTGAGGATGATCAGGAAGTTAGTCCTTAGTTTTTACGTTTGTAATCAATCATGTAGACAATTTTGTACATAGACAACTTTGCCGACTTGCTTCTGTTTTTTGAAAACTTTATACATGCCTTATAAATGTTTTCACAAAGATTTAAACAACTTAATCAAATTCTGGATTTTGTAGCCTCTATAATTGAGCGAGTGCTTATTCAAATTTGATGTGATATAGCCCTTAGGCTTATTAGTCGAGTCAATGATTCGAACTCGAAGTAATGTAGCCCGTAGGCGTAATGGTCGAGTGAGTGCTTGCTCGAACTCGAAATAAAGTAGCCCGTGGGCTTAGTAGTCGAGTGAATGATTAGACTCGGGATAAAGTGGCAGGTAGGCGTAATGGTCAAGTGAGTGCTTGCTCGAACTCGAAATAAAAGTAGCCCGTAAGCTTAGTAGTCGAGTGAATGATTCGAACTCGAAGTAATGTAGACCGTAGGCATAATGGTCGAATGAGTGCTTGCTCGAACTCAAAATAAAGTAGCCCGTGGGCTTAGTAGTCGAGTGAATGATTCGAACTCGGGATAAAGTGACCCGTAGGCGTAATGATCGAGTGAGTGCTTGCTCGAACTCGAAATAAAAGTAGCCCGTAGGCTTAGTAGTCGAGTGAATGATTCGAACTCGAAGTAATGTAGCCCGTATGCGTAATGGTCGAGTGAGTGCTTGCTCGAACTCGAAATAAAGTAGCATGTGGGCTTAGTAGTCGAGTGAATGATTCGAACTCGGGATAAAATGGCCCGTAGGCGTAATGGTCGAGTGAGTGCTTGCTCAAACTAGAAATAGAGTAGCCCGTGGGCTTAGTAGTCGAGTGAATGATTTGACTCGGGATAAAGTGGCCCATAGGCGTAATGGTAGAGTGAGTGCTTGCTCAAACTCGAAATAGAGTAGCCCGTGGGCTTAGTAGTCGAGTGAATGATTCGACTCGGGATAAAGTGGCCCGTAGGCATAATGGTAGAGTGAGTGCTTGCTCGAACTCGAAATGAAAGCAGCCCGTAGGCTTAGTAGTCGAGTGAATGATTCTAACTCGAAGTAATGTAGCCCGTAGGCGTAATGTTCGAGTGAGTGCTTGTTCGAACTCGAAATAAAATAGCCCGTGGGCTTAGTAGTCGAGTGAATGATTCGACTCGGGATAAAGTAGCCCGTAGGCATAATGGTCGAGTGAGTGCTTTCTCAAACTCGAAATGAAAGTAGCACGTAGGTTTAGTAGTCGAGTGAATGATTCGAACTCGAAGTAATGTATCCCGTAGGCATAATGGTCGAGTGAGTGCTTGCTCGAACTCGAAATAAAGTAGCCCGTGGGCTTAGTAGTCAAGTGAATGATTCGAACTCGGGATAAAGTGGCCCGTAGGCATAATAGTCGAGTGAGTGCTTGATCGAACTCGAAATAAAGTAGCACGTGGGCTTAGTAGTCGAGTGAATGATTCGAACTCGAAGTAATGTATCCTGTAGGCGTAATGGTCGAGTGAGTGCTTGCTCGAACTCGAAATAAAGTAGCCCTTCGGCTTAGCGGTCGAATTTATCTTAACTCTGTTTGTGTAATAAATCTCCAAATAGAAGAATTTTTCTTGGATATAAGATGTCGGTAAAGAGGAGAACTTTCTTTGCAAGTCACTATACATGTGTTCATGTTTCGCGCCTGGGTTCGGGCCAACTACATGAGCATGGTTCGTTTTGACCATTTGGCTCTTACAACTTTTCCTATTGGAACCCCGTTGTTACGAAATAACTTTCTTGCATCAGAACTTGATATATTTGAAGGCTAATGCCCCCCAGTATTCGAGGTCGATTGTAAAGAGGCCTCGGATACTATTGTAAGTGCAGCACGATCTTTGGTTACCTCGTTAAAAACCTTTCCGAAAAACCCATTTGGGATAAAACTGGTCTAAGGGGAAAAGAGTGCAACGCGTACTTTAGATCTATGGCGAAGGATCCATCTTAGCTCCTGCTCGGACTTCTGCAAGGGTCAGTTTTGAAATGTAAATGAATATGGAAGGGTCGTACCTTAGCAGTAGTATCGTTTTAGATTTGACACATTCCAATTGCTTGATAGCTGTTTGCCGTTTATAATGTCGAGCCTGTATGATCCCTTTCCGACGTTCTCGAGAACCTGATATGGTCCTTCCCAATTTGGTCCTAGTTTTCCTTCGTTCGGATTTCGGGTATTGATGGTGACTTTCCTTAGTACTAAGTCCCCGGGCTTTAAATGGCGGAGCTTGATTCTTCGATTATAATATCTTTCGATTCGCTGCTTTTGGGCGGCCAATTGGACGGGAGCAGCTTCTCGTCTTTCGTCTGATAATTCGAGGCTAGTGTTCATAGCCTCGTTATTTGATTCTTCTGTCATGTATCGAAATATGGTACTGGGTTCGCCGACTTTGACTGGTATCAATGCTTCAGACCCATATACTAAGGAGAATGGGGTCGCCCCCATACTGGATTTCGACATCGTTCGATATGACCAAAGGACTTCGGGTAGGATTTCTCTCCACTTTCTTTTAGCGTCGTTCAACCTCTTCTTTAGGTTCTGAATGATGGTTTTGTTCGTTGATTCGGCATGTCCGTTCCCACTGGGGTGATACGGCGTTGATACTATCCTTCTTATTCTATGGTCTTTGAAGAATTTCGTCACTTTGCTGCCCATAAATTGTTTCCCATTGTCACATACTTTTTCGGCGGGTATCTCGAATCGGCATATGATATGATCCCAGATAAAGTCTATAACTTCTTTCTCTCTTACTTTCTCGAACGCCTATGCTTCAACCCATTTAGAGAAATAGTCAGTCATAAATAAGATGAGTTTGGCTTTACCTAGGGTCGATGGCAGAGGGCCGACGCTATCCATTCCCTATTTCATGAATGGCCATGGGGATAGGACCGAGTGAAGTTGCTCTCCGGGTTGATGGACCATTGATGCAAACCTTTGACATTTGTCACATTTTCGAACAAATTCCTTCGCATCTTTGCCCATATCGATCCAATAATACACTGCCCTGATTATTTTTTGGACTAATAGATCGGCACCGGAGTGATTCCCACAAGTACCCTTGTCCACCTCACGTAAGATGTAATCGGTATCTCCTGGACCCAAGCATACTGCCAATGGTCCATCGAATGTCTTTCGGTATATCGTTCCATATGAAGCCACCATGAATCGAGCAGATTTAGTCCATAGGGCTCTTGAATCTTTAGGGTCCGATGGGAGCTTTCTGTCCTTTAAGTATTCAATATACTTATTTCTCCAATCCCAGGTTAAGATTGTAGAATTTATCTCGGCGTGACCTTCTTCGATCACGGATCCCGAGAGTTGAACGACAGTCCTCGAGCTCAAGTCACCTTCCTCGACCGATGATCCCAAATTCGCAAGTGCATCAGCCTCACTGTTTTGCTCTCGTGGAACGTGCTGTAAAGTCCATTGTTTGAAATGGTGAAAAGTGACATGTAGTTTGTCCAAATACCTTTGCATTCTATCCTCTCTAACTTCGAAGGTTTTGCTTACTTGACTTACCACCAACAGAGAGTCACATTTGGCTTCGATGACTTTTGCTCCTAAGTTTTTAGCTAGCTCGAGACCTGCAATCATGGCCTCATACTCAGCCTCGTTGTTAGTCAACCTGGTAGTTTTAATAGATTGCCTAATAGTGTTACCTGTGGGTGGCTTTAAAACTATGCCCAACCCGAACCCTTTTACGTTCGAGGCCCCGTCCGTAAAAAGGGTCCATACCCTCGAGGACGTACCCGATTTCAGCAGGAAATCTTTTTTGACTTCGGGTACTAGGGTTGGCGTGAAATCGGCCACGAAGTCTGCTAAAATTTGAAACTTGATGGCCGTACGGGGTTGATATTTGATATCGTACCCACTGAGTTCGACGACCCATTTGGCCAATCGGCCTGATAGTTCGGGCTTGTGCAAAATATTACGAAGTGGGTAAGTTGTTAATACGCATATGGGGTGACATTGAAAGTATGGTCGTAACTTTCTAGAGGCGCTTATCAGTGCAAGTGCCCATTTTTCTAGGTGTGGATATCTAGCTTCTGCTTCTCCTAAGGTTCGACTTATATAATAAATGGGAAATTGCGTACCTTGCTCTTCCCAAACTAGGACACCGCTTACTGCGATTTCTGATACTGCCAAGTATAAGCAAAGTTTTTCGTCTGCTTTCGGAGTGTGAAGTAGTGGTGGGCTCGACAGATATTGTTTCAGTTCCTTCAATGCCTGTTGGCATTCCGGGGTCCAAGCGAAATCGTTCTTCTTTTTGACTGGGGAGAAAAATTTGTGACTTCGATCTGATGATCTCGAAATGAATCGGCCTAGGGCCGCAATTCGTCCCGTTAGCCTTTTTACAACTTTTACGCTGTCCACGATGGTGATGTCTTCGATGGCCTTGATTTTATCGGGGTTAATCTCGATTCCCCGATTTGACATCATGAAGCCGAGGAACTTGCCCGAACCGACCCCGAAAACACATTTTTCGGGGTTGAGCTTCATGTTGTATTTCCTCAAAATCTCGAACGTTTCCTACAAATGGGTCAGATGGTCCTTTGCGCACAGGAACTTAACTAGCATGTCATCAATATAAACTTCCATTGATTTACCTATTTATTCTTCAAACATTTTATTTACTAGGCGTTGGTAAGTAGCCCCCGTATTTTTTAGCCCGAAGGGAATCACATTATAACAATATGTTCCATATTTGGTGACAAATGAAGTCTTTTCCTAGTCCTCCGGGTTCATACGGATTTGATTATACCCGGAATAGGCATCGAGAAAATTGAGGATCTCGTGACCGGCCATGGCATCGATCATGAGATCGATGTTGGGTAGCGGAAAAGAATCTTTGGGGCATGCTTTGTTTAAATCCTTATAGTCCATGCACATTCTAAGTTTGTTTCCTTTTTTAGGCACTACAATTATATTGGCTAACATTCGGGATATTTCACCTCCCGAATGGACCCTATCTTGAGAAGTTTGGCTACCTCGTCTTTTACGAATACGTGTTTTACCTCGGACTGGGGTCTTCTCTTTTGCTTCACCGGTCTAAACTTAGGGTCCAAGCTTAGCCGATGCGTCGTTATGTACGGTGGAATCCCTGTTATATCTAAATGGGACCAGGCAAAACAATCAATGTTATCGATAAGAAATTGAAAAAGTTTCTTCCTGAGTTCGAGGCTCAATCCCGTTTCCAGGTATACCTTTCGTTCGGGCCAGTGCTCGATTAGTGTGACTTGCTCAAATTCCTCAATTGTTGATTTGGTGGTGTCGGAGTCATTGGGAATCACGAAGGATCGAGGGACCCTTTGATCATCATCTTCTTCGATCATCTGGTTATCTGGTTGGGTCGAAACCGATGTCTGTGATTGCTATTTGGTGTCTCGTTCTCCTTCTGAGCCCGATCCCTTTACTGACGAAGGCGAGGATATTGGTTTTGCTTCCTCGATGACGAACATTTCTTTTTTGCGGCTGGTTGTTCTCCGTACACTGTTTTGACTCCTCTCGATGTTGGGAATTTGAGGATCTGGTGTAGGGTCGAAGGTACAACTCTCATGTTATGGATCCATGGCCTTTCGAAAAGGGCGTTGTACCTCATGTCGCCTTCTATCACGTGAAACTTTGTTTCCTGGATGGTTCCGGCCACGTTTATTGGTAGATTTATCTCGCCTTTGGCGTTTATTGGTAGATTTATCTCGCCTTTGGTGGTTTCACATGCCATATTGAATCCGTTTAGAACCAGGGTTGCGGGTACGATCTGGTCCCGTAGGCCGAGCTGCTCTACGACCTTCAATTTGATGATGTTGGCCGAGCTACCTGGATCAATCAACACACGCTTAAATTTAGTTTTATTCATGATTACGGATATTACCAGTGCATCGTTATGAGGTTATACAACCCCTTCTGCATCTTCATCATTGAAGGACAAAGTTCCTATGGGTGTGTAATCCTGAGTTCGAGATTGCTTTTCTCTCACAATTGATGTTTTAGTGCATTTAAGCACTGGTCCCTGAGGGGTATCGGCACCGCCGATGATCATGTGAATGACGTGTTGTGGCTCTTCCTGCTCGTTTTTCTTGCCAAAATCCCTATTTTTAAAATGGTTCCTCGCCCTATCGCTCAAAAATTCCCGAAGGTGTCCTTTGTTAAATAACCGGGCTACTTCCTCTCTTAGTTGCCTGCAATCTTCCGTTCTGTGGCCACGGGTGCCATGATATTCGCACATTTGATTGGGATTCCTTTGGTCAGGATCGGTCTGCATGGGTCGAGGCCATTTAGTGTCTTTGATGCGTCCGATAGCCGACACGATGGCGGATGCATCAACGCTGAAGTTATATTCCGATAACCGAGGTGCTTCTATAGGATCATCATATTTATCAAAGCTGCTCTTGCTCATAAGTCCCCGAGAATTTTGCCCTCGATCAATCCTTCGATTGCTCCGAGCGGTATTGTGTGTTGAACCATTGTTCATCTGATCTGCGATGTACGGTTGATATCGGTCTCTGTTCGACCTTTGTTCTCTGTCGATCTCCCTTTGGTTTTTAGTAGCCGTCCTATTCTGATGCATGGGTCCAAACGGAGCTCCCATCTGGTCATCTTTGACCCTAATTTTCGACTGATATCGAACTTTGCTCGTTCAACCCTTGGGTGAAAGCTTGGACGGCCCAATCGTCTATGACCGGTGGCAATTCCATGCATTCCATTTGAAATCGGGACACGAATTCCCTCAGCATTTCATTACCCCTTTGCTTTACATTGAAGAGGTCTGATTTCCTTGTTGCAACCTTTATGGCACCAGCATGTGCCTTTACGAACGAATCTGCTAACATGGCAAAAGAATCGATGGAATTTGGCGGCCGATTGTGATACCAGATCATCGCTCCCTTCGAGAGGGTCTCCCCGAACTTTTTCAACAACACAAATTCGATCTCATCGTCCTCCAAATCGTTACCCTTGATGGCACATGTGTAAGAGGTGACGTGTTCGTTAGGATCGGTCGTACCATTATATTTGGAAATTTCGGGCATACGGAATATTTTGGGGATTAGTTTTGGGGCTGCACTCGAGGGAAAAGGCTTTTGTATGAATTGTTTCGAATCCAGCCCTTTTATCATTGGTGGAGCTCCCGGGATTTGATCGACCCTGGCATTGTATGTTTCCACTCTCTTGTCGTTGGCTTCGACTCGTTTTGTGAGTTCCTCGAGCAATTTAGTAATTTCGGGAGTGGTCCCCGATTCTTGCTCGTTTGATTTCACTATGGCGGGCTCCGTTCTGGGGGTGATTTCTCGAAGCGGATTGGGATCTGGCCTGCTTTGTATATGAGTTTGGCTCTGCAACTGAGCTATCGCTACTTGTTGCCTGTTGGGCTTGTAACATCTCGAAGATCATACGTAAGCTGGCTCCAATTTCCCCCACGTTATGGGTGTCTCGAGCTACGGATCGAGTACCGCCCTGAATGCTTTTTTTCGGTTCGGAACGTTGGTTCGCCTCAAGAACCACTTTTGAATTGACATCTAACGGTACTTCGGCTCGAATTTCGGATACTTTGATTCGAGCCTCAGTGCTATCGTCAAGTGGCCTTCCGGCCCCGGGTACCAAGTTATTGGTTTCATCTTGAAGGCCGACTTCGTGGTCGATAGGTAAAGCCATTGCTGATTCGAAGTTGTAAACTGGTGTGTACTACAGATTTATATCAAACAATCACTGTTATCCTTAGCCCCACGGTGGGCGCCAAACTGTTTACCCGAAAAATCAGATAAGGTTAAATTTGTATATGGTTCTAAGGATATGTGATACAATTTGATACAAACCGTACAGAGAGATAGAAATATGTGTATTCTTGACTATGACAATGAGAATAGTGAGCAAAAAGAATGAATAAGATAAAGTAAAACAAGCACAATGAGATATCTTTCAATATGAGAAGTGATCTTTTGTTACAGTGTATTCGGTGTCTCTATGCTTACGAGGATTCCCCCTTTTATAATAGAGGGATCCTACTTTATTTATAATAAAATAAAGCATATAGTGGAGGACCCATGATGAATTGTCTCTTCCTCGATTCCCGCAAAGATTCTCTCCCTTAGTGCAGTTGTAACGACTCTTGTCTGTGAGCTCGATACTAGCTCGAACTCGTTATTGGGTCGAGCCCTCGATTTTGGCTTGAGTTCGACCTTCGGGGCGGGCGTAGCGCATTTCCGACCTCGAAGCAATTCCTTGCTGATCGATTTGGTCACGGGCTCGATAAAAGTATCGAGCCGACTCCTCGATCAGCCTTCGGACTCGAGGCTCGTTTGTATTGTCTTCAGAACTCATCCCAAAATTCCACTACGGTTGCTTATCATTCGAACTCGATCGAACGTAGAAAAGCCAAAATCTATTTCGGCTGTATACAAGAATGATGACCGGGGTGCATACTTAGTGGATAAATAAATATGTATAGACTTTACACGGAGAAAGAAAAATTAACCATCCGCTTACAGGTTATTTAAGAGCTTTTATTAAAATTTAATGTGAAGAAACTTTTCAGTTTGAAACGGATAAAAAGAGTGGCGTGAAACGGACATGAGTGGGATGCAATAATTTAGAAATAGAAAAAAAAGGGAAAGTAATGAAAAAACCCCAAAAAGGAGAAAAAAGATAAATCAATTCCTTGGCTTTTGAGAGTGCCGCCTCAGCTTCTCTATTCCCTCATTTATATAATATATAGATAGATTTTCAATGAACAAATTAAGATTAATACAGTTAATTTTATTATTAATTAATATTAAAAATAAATTCTAAAAGCCAACATTTAATGAACTTAGAATGTTGAAAGCAGTTATCGTGATATTCACCAAGCATTTCGGGCAAGGACGTGTCGCGTCCAAAGCAACATCCAAAAGTGAGCTGATAAGCATGCAAAAACACTGAAGTGTAGATGTAGCGCCAGCCATCGCGTCCGGCAATCTATCTACACGGAGAAGCAAATCAATATAATAATGTTAATTGTCATAATAAAAATTTAACAAGTGTCAAATTTTAGGATAAAATTAATTAAGTTAATTAATAATTAATTACTTTTTTAATTTGAATTAAAAATAATTAAATATCAATATATTTTTAAGAAAACTATATTATAAAAAAATACTGATAGATTTTTTTAAATAAAAATAATAAAAGGTTTATCTCTTTATACTTTTGATGAGTTCAAAATCAAATTTTACAAAGCGAGAAAACTAATCACGATATTACAGTAGAAAGGAATGTACGAAAAGAGGGGATAAAGATAATTTTATAATATTTATATTTTAAATTAATTAATTAAAGATAAATAAATAACAGTCA
The DNA here is from genome assembly GCF_000390325.3 of Nicotiana tomentosiformis. Lineage (NCBI taxonomy): Eukaryota > Viridiplantae > Streptophyta > Magnoliopsida > Solanales > Solanaceae > Nicotiana > Nicotiana tomentosiformis. The sequence goes on along the minus strand of NC_090815.1, from coordinate 130,511,647 downwards.
AGAATATAATTGATAAATTTAGAAAATTGAAGAATTTTGAACGGTATAACATAAGTTTTAAAAAAATAAAAATAGTTTCAGAGAAAGAAAATATATATCTATATTATATTAAAAGAGAAGTAGTATCAAAATATTAATCCAATTGACAAGTTAATAAAAAGTCATATTAGTAAATGTATAGTACTAAATACTTTCTAATTTAATAATAATAAAAATTAAATAAGGAACAAATAATTTGATTACTATATAATGTGTATCCTTTGATTTTGTATAGATTTTGTTATATTTGCATACACTATATTAAATAATAAAATAATAATTAATATTTATTAAAATAATATGATATATTAAATTATAATTTTATAAAATTAATATTCTGTCAAGTTATCCGCATGTCGCGCGAGTTCTAACACTAATATGAAAGAATAGGGACGCACTCGATGTGCATGTATCGCATCCCCTGCGGCGAGCTTCACTAAAGCCTTTTAAAGGCCAATTCGGGAGAGAGACTGAGACTATTTATTATTTTAAAGCTCCATTTTGAAGGGTTAGAGGAAAGGATGAGCCCTACATCATAAATACTTTATTGAGATGAGCTTTAATGCCCTCTTCGATAAATTTGGCCATTTAATTCATCTCCTAACTTAACAACTACATGGGATATATAGATTTTTTCAAGAAAATCTTAAGAGTATTTCAATAACTCTAAGTCTCGGAAATTTTAGGAGTCGACAAAAAGGTAACTACTTCCTTCCAATCTTATATATTTATGAAGAATGATTTGTATTTAAACATCGGTTCATGGAACCCTAGTGGGAAAGTAGAACTAGCATACAATTACAGTTTTCTTTCGAATAGGGATCTACAGTTATATTTGACTCCTTTTACGAAGAGGTCCACACAGTGATACAGATTACATAAAACGGTTGTGGTTAAGTGTTATTACTCACTGAGCTAGTGACTCACTCCCAGCTATTTTTTTTTTTTTTTACAAAGACAGCAGTTGACACGAGCGAGGATTTCGTTAATTAGAGTATACGAGTTGATAGTTCCTGGTGAGCACCGCACTTGTTCGCGTGGGTGAAAAGTTTATTTATTTGTTATCGTCTTTCCTTATGAACTCTTAGAGTCGCTCCATAGTCATTTTTATGAGTGTCATAAGTATTCTTTTATGGATATAGACTTGTGATTCGTATTAGACTTTCTCATCGTATACTTGGAGATGAAGTTGGTATTATTGTGTTGGAAATACTTCGTGAATGAGGATTATGACTTGTTTTGGTGGATATTGGTTGGTTGGTTGTGTTGTTGATTTCTAAGACATGTTTATTTTTGGATAGTCCTAAAATAGGGAAAACTCTGTCCAATTTTCTGTAAATTACCGATGAGACTTACTTGGGAGCACTTGCTCCTAAGCGCCGGTCATGATCCTAAATTGGGTCGTGACACTAATGTAATACTAATATTTTTTGGCATTTAAATGATTGTTGTATTATTATACATAAAATTTCTCTCATTAATTAAATTTTATTGTTCCTTCATATAAATAAATATTTAAATCATCATGATGATTAACGTGCAACAGACGTACTAGTAACCAAAAAAGGGTATATTATACTTTTTTAAAAATAATTAGCTGAACGGAATCATTGGCACCCCTAGCCTACACCCCTAGCGTCTACTTGATCTACCATCATCAAAACAAAGTATAAGATTTATCAGGAGGGCAGATCTAAGTGCACCCAGATCAAAAAGGTGAATTGTTGCGTGAAGAAAGACTTTAATCCCTATCTCTACTCAACTTTCAAGGTACCTCAGTTAAGCTTTCATATCTTTGTACGATTGCTTATCTCCTTCTTTTTTCCCTTTTTGCTTGATAATGGCTTCTCAACTTATGAGATCTTGAAGTTCAACTTCTTATAATTCATTCTACCGAAATTAGTCAATTGAGTTGGAAAATTTTAAATTTAACTTTTCTGCCGAAATTAGCAAATTGTGTATACAAATCTGAGTTAGAAAATTTTGAATTTAACTTTGTGTGAGATCCATTAATAAAAGTTTGAATCATTTTAGCAAATTCTTAAAGTATTGTTGAATGAATGAATGAATCAATCATTCAAATATGAGATAATTTGATTTGAATTGGGCGTGAGATGCACTGAAAAAATTTGAATCTTTTGTAGGATAAAGTTTTGGTAAATTCTTAGGTTGTGCTGATTGAATCAATCTGTCATTCTGACTCAGATAGTTTGAATTGAACTGGGTGTGAGATGCACTGAAGAGAGTCTAAACTGTTATGCATCCCATAGGATTTTTTCCCTGGTGAATTCTGTTGGTTGAATCAATCCTCGAGAGAGACTCTGAATCTTTATGCATTTATGGAATTTTTTTTGGTGAATACTTACTAGACACTTGCGCATGACTCGTAGAACCTATGAACCTAGAGTTCTGATACCACCTTGTCATGACCCAAAATCTACCTAGTCGTGATGACATTCAACCCAACCCGTCAGATAAGCCAATTAATCACTATCCAAGGACTGCTTTTATACAAAACTTTTCCAAGGACTGGTAGTACAAATCATGAGCTTCTAAGAATAGAGTTTACAAAGTTGGTATGAAGTAAATATATCATATATTTGAAAAGTACATAAACAGAGTTTTATGAATCTAAGGCTACTATGAACAAGAGGCAGCTACAACCGGAACGTAGGTACATCTTCAGATCCAGCTCCCAACGAACACAGCAACATCAGCAGCCAACATCTGCACGCAAGATGCAGAAGTATAGTATGAGTACCACCGACCCCATGTACTTAATAAGTAACAAACCTAACCTTAGGTTGAAAGTAGTGACGAGCTTGTACCAAGGTCAGAGTCCAATTCCAATAACCAACAACAGTTCATAATAACATAAAGCAAGGAATAAATGAAGAAACTCACAGATAAAAAAAAATGCTAAGCTTAATCATGATTTCTGAAAAATAGTTCTACCTTTCAAGTGTATCAGTGAAAACCCAAGTCGTTTACCGAAGTTGCCAAAAATATGAGTAAGTTTGAAAATAGTAATTTTTTCAAAAATTCTTTTAATAATAAATAAGATATTTCATTTCTTTTCCAGATAATCAGTGAAAAATGCATCACTATGACCATATGCCAATATGTGTGAGAAATCATTAATGGCGTGATACCGTACAACATGAGGAAAATGCATCTCTATGCTTGTATGTCAAATGTGCATATCAATGCGATGCACTCAGTGATAAAACCATATGCATACTCTCAAAGTATCATTTCACTCAGTCCTCTCAGTCACTTAGTTCTCCCAATCGCTTGACACTCGCACTCAGTAGGTACCTGCGCTCACTGGGAATGTGTACAGACTCTGAAGGGGCTCCTTCAGCCTAAGCATTATAATCTGCACGGACAACTAACGTGCTGCACGGACAACTCACGTGCTATAGTATCAATATCTTTATCCGTACGGACAACTCACGTGCTATAATAAGCCAATCTGGCCTGCTGCGGCGTGCAGCCTGATCCCATAATAATAAAGTATATAGAGCTAATATGGCATGCGGCAGCGTGCAGCCCGATCCCATAATTATCCTCACAATCAGGCCATCGGCCTCACTCAGTCATCAATTTCTCCAGTCTCTCGGGATCACAATGTCATGAAACTAGCCCAAAATGATGATATGATGAATCAATAAATAGCAACAGAGACTGAGAGATGATATGAAATGAATGAACATGACTGAGTATGAAATTTCAATTTAAACAAATAATTCAACAACAATATGACCTCTGTGGTTCTCAATAATTCTGGCACATAGCCTCAGCATGATGTTTAATATGATTCTCAGTTCAATTTCTTTAACACATAAAACTACATAGAAAATGCCAAGATTATTTGACTACAAAATTTTACGGAACCAATTACGTCACAATTTCTATAGTGCACGCCCACACGCCCGTCACCTAGCATGTGTGTCACCTCCAAACAATTCACATAATACGTATATTTGGGGTTCATACCCTCAACTCCAAGATTAGAAGAGTTACTTACCTCTAACAAGACGAATCCAATGTCGAGCAAGCTAAACAATGCTCCAGAAATTCTATTTTGCGAGTATCATCTTCTAAACGGCTCAAATCTAGCCACAATTAATTTGATTCAGTCCACACAAATATAGGAATTAATTATATATCAAAATACTAATATTTTCTCATAAAATTCGAAATTATACTCCAAAAATCGCATGTGAGATCCACATCTCGGAATCCGATGAAACTCACAAAATCCGATAACCCATTCAATTACGAGTCCAACCATACTAGTTTTACTCAAATCCGACTTCAAATCGACATTCAAATCCCAAAAATCCGTTTTATGAAATTTCTACAATTTTTCTCAAATTTCCATCTCAAACTACTAATAGAATGGTGAGGACACGTACTACCGGATCGAATGGTCAGCCACCAGTTAGGGCTGCGAGAGACCGGGGACGAGGTAGAGGTCGAGGTGTAACTCGTACAGCTGTTGGAGCAGCACCTGTAGCACCACCAGTTGCTCCAGCTCAGGCGCAGATTCCAAATATAGCTGAGCTGACAAGACCAGCTCTGGCACCAGCTGTGCCCATTGTGATTCCAGGCCTTCAGGAGGCTTTAGCTCAGATTTTGACTGTTTGTACTTTCCTTGCTCGGGTGGTTTCGGCTCAGGCCGCACCTGTCACTTATCAAGCCGGGGGAGGTACTCATACCCCTGTTGCCCGTACTCCGGATCATGTAGTGCAGGGACTTCATATACCGGGGGCATTACCAGTCCAGCCAGTTACAGCTGCTCAGGCCCCGGTAGTCCCCATTATGGCAGACGATGAGCAGGGGAGACTTGAGAGATTTGGGAGGCTTCAACCTCCATCATTTAGCGGTGCTGAGTCAGAGGATGCACAGGGTTTTCTGGATAAGTTCCAGCGGATGCTTCGAACAACAGGTATTCTGGAGACTAGTGGGGTCTCGTTCACTACTTTCGAGTTTTCTGGGGCTGCCTTCAGATGGTGGGAGGCTTATAAGAGACGCAGGCCGGCCGGCGCAGCACCGCTTATATGGCAGGAGTTCTCTATTCTCCTTTTGGTGAAGTTCATGTCACAGTCTCGTAGGGAGGAGTTGCACACACAATTTGAGCAGCTTCGGTAGGATGGCATATCTATGACCCAGTACGAGATGAGGTTTTCTGAGTTGGCTCGTCACGCAGTTTGGTTGGTTCCCACTGATAGAGAGAGGATGATGAGGTTCATTGATGGACTCACGTATCAGCAGCAGTTGCTTATGACTAGGGAGAGGGTGTCTGGTGCCATTTTTGACGAGGTGGTTGACATTGCTCGGCAAATAGAGGTGGTCCGTAGCCAGGAGCATGGTGAGAGGGAGGCCAAGAGGCCTTGAGGTTTGGGCAGTTCTGGTGGGGTACCTTTTGGAGGGTTGTACAGTTCACTGTGGTGCATCATCCAGCCATGCTTCATACAGTTCTCCTCAGGGTTAGTCATCTCTCAATGCCCTTCTAGCCCAGAGTATGTCTTGTGCTCCTTCAGTTCAGGGATCATCTGCACCAGGTTCTTCTGTTAGTTATTATGGTTCTCGAGGTCCGCCTCAGAACTCGCTACCATTTTTCGAGAGGGATTTCTATGAGTGTGGAGAGGTGGGTCATGTGAGGAAATATTGTCCCCGCCTTTCACGAGGTCCCGTTCATCAGAGGAGTCATGCTACTACTTCTGCACCAGTTGCTCCACCACCTACCCAGCCAGCTCAGGATGGGGCTCAATCAGCTAGGGTCGCCCAAGAGGGGGAGGCCAATTAGGTGGCGGTTAAGCCCGATTCTATGCTTTTCCTGCCAAGCCAGATGTTGTCGCTTCAGATGCAGTGATCACAGGTATTGTGTCAGTGTGCCACAGGGAGGTTTCTATATTATTTGACCCTGGTTCCACTTATTCGTATGTATCATCGTACTTTACTTAATATCTGGATAGGCCCCGTGAGTCCTTAATTTTACCTGTTCGTGTATCTACGTCGGTGGACGATACTATTATTGCGGACCGTGTATATCGGTCGTGTGTGGTAACTATTAGGGGATTGGAGACTATAGTTGATCTTTTATTGCTCAGTAAGGTTGATTTCGATGTAATTTTGGGTATGGATTGGTTGTCTCCATGTCATGCTATTCTGTACTGTCACGCAAAACCGTGACTTTGGCGATGCCGGGGTTGCCAAAGGTTGAATGGAGAGGTTCTCTAGACTATGTTCCCAGCAGGGTAATTTCTTATTTGAAGGCCCAACGTATGGTTGGAAAGGGATGTTTGTCATATTTGGCCTTTATGAGAGATGTTGACGCAAATACTCCTTCTATTGATTCAGTACCAGTAGTGCGAGACTTTCTGGATATATTTCCTGCAGACCTGTCGGGTATGACACCCGATAGGGATATTGATTTCGGTATTGACTTGGTGCCGGGCACTCAGCCCATTTCTATTCCTCTGTATCGTATAGCACCAGCTGAGTTGAAAGAATTGAAAGAGCAACTTCAGGAACTCCTTGATAAGGGGTTTATTAGGCCTAGTGTGTCACCTTGGGGTGCACCTGTTCTGTTTGTGAAAAAGAAAGATAGTACCATGCGGATGTGCATCTATTACAGGCAGTTGAACAAACTTACAATCAAGAATAAATATCCTTTGTCGCGTATTGATGATTTATTTGACCAGCTTCAGGGAGCGAGGGTATTCTCCAAAATTGATTTGAGATCTGGGTATCACCAGTTGAAAATTCGGGGTTTGGATATTCTAAAGACGACATTTAGGAATCGTTATGGTTACTATGAATTTCTTGTGATGCCTTTTGGGTTGACCAACGCCCTAGCAACATCTATGCACTTGATGAATAGTGTATTCCAGCCATATCTTGATTCATTTGTCGTAGTATTTATTTATGATATCCTGGTGTACTCACGTAGCCAGGAGGAGCATGCACAACACTTGGGTATTGTATTACAGAGGTTGAGAGAGGAGAGACTCTATTCCAAATTCTCTAAGTGTGAGTTCTGGCTTAGTTCAATGGCATTCTTGGGACACAAAGTGTCTAGTGAAGGAACTAAGGTGGATCCGAAGTAAATAGAGGCAGTTCAGAGTTGGCCAGACCATTTCAGCTACTGAGATTCAGAGTTTTCTCGGCTTGGCAGGTTATTATCATCGCTTCATGGAGGTTTTTTTTTTATCTATTGCTTCTCCTTTGACTAAATTGACCCAGAAAGGTGCTCCGTTCAGGTGGTCGGATGAGTGTGAAGAGAGCTTTCAGAAGCTTAAGACGGCTTTGACTACAACCCCAGTATTGGTGTTGCCTACAGTTCTAGGATCTTATTCTGTGTATCGTGATGTGTCGCGTATTGGTCTCGGTGCAGTGCTGATGCAAGACGGTAGGGTGATTGCCTATGCGTCCAGACAGTTAAAGGTACATGAGAAGAATTATCCAGTCTATGACCTTGAGTTATCAGCTATTATTCATGCCTTGAAGATTTGGCAGCATTATTTGTACGGTGTTCATTGTGAGGTTTATACCGATCACCGGAGTCTACAACATATGTTTAAACAGAAGGATCTTAATTTGCGATAGCGGAGGTGGTTGGAGTTGCTTAAGGATTATGATATCACCATTCTCTATCATCCCATAAAGGCCAATGTGGTGGCCGATACCTTGAGTCGTAAGGTGGAGAATTTGGGCAGCTTAACATACTTACCGGTAGCAGAGAGGCCTTTAGCCTTGGATGTTCACGCCTTGGCCAACCAGTTTGTTAGATTGGATGTTTCGGAGCCGAACCGATTTTTGGCTTGTATGGTTTCTCAGCCTTCTCTTTATGATCGTATCAGAGGATGTCAGTATGATGACCCTCATTTGCTTGTCCTTAAGGACACGGTTCAGCACGGTGATGCCAAGAAAGTCACTATTGGGGATGACGGTGTATTACGGATGCAGGGCATGCTATGTGTGCCTAATGTAGATGGTTTGCATGAGTTGATTCTCCAAGAAGCTCACAGTTCACGATACTCTATTCTTCCAGGTGCCGCGAAGATGTATCAGGATTTGAGGCAGCACTATTGGTGGAGGCGAATGAAGAAAGATATAGCTGGGTTTGTAGCTCGGTGTTTAAATTGTCAACATGTAAAGTACTAGCATCAGAGACCGGGAGGATTGCTTCAGAGACTTGATATTCCGAAGTGGAAATGGGAGCCCATTACCATGGATTTTCATAGTTGGGCTCCCGCGGACCTTGAGGAAATTTGATGCTGTTTGGGTGATTATAGATCAGTTGACCAAATCCGCGCATTTTATTCTAGTTGGTACTAATTATTCTTTGGAGCGGTTGGCTGAGATTTATATTCGCGAGATTGTTCGCCTAGACGGTATGCCAGTGTTCATCATTTCATTTCGGGGCACACAGTTTTGGAGAGCAGTGCAGTGAGAATTGGGCACACAGGTTCAGTTGAGTATAGTATTTCACCCTCAGACGGATGGACAGTCCGAGCGCACTATTCAGATATTGGAAGATATGCTACGCGCCTGTGTCATTGATTTTGGGGGTTCTTGGGATTAGTTTCTGTCACTAGCGGAGTTTGCTTACAACAACAGCTACCAATCGAGCATTCAGATGGCTCCGTATGAGGCCTTATATGGAAGACGGTGCCGGTCTCCAGTGGGTTGGTTTGATCCGGGTGAGGTTAGGCTATTGGGTACTAACTTGGTTCAGGATGCTTTGGAGAAGGTTAAATTGATTCAGAAACGGCTTCGCTTGGCGCAGTCTAGACAAAAGAGTTATGCCGATAGGAAGGTCCGTCATGTTGCTTACATGGTTGGGGAGAAGGTTCTGCTCAAGATTTCACCCATGAAGGGTGTGTTGAGGTTCGGAAAGAAGGGCAAGTTGAGTCCTCGGTATATTAGACCTTTTGAAATACTTAAGAAGGTTGGAGATGTGGCTTATAAACTTGCCTTGCCACCTAGTCTATAGGGTGTTCATCGAGTGTTTCATGTATCCATGCTCCGGAAGTATGTTGGGGATCTGTCTCATGTTTTGGATTTCAGCAAAGTGAAATTGGATGATAATTTGACTTATGATGTGGAGTCGGTGGCCATTTTAGACCGACAGGTTCGAAAGCTGAGATCAAAGAACATAGCTTCAGTGAAAGTGCAGTGGAGAAGCCAGCCAGTCGGAGAAGCTACCTGGGAGATTGAGCGGGAGATGTGAGAAAATATCCACACCTATTTGAGACTCCAAATATGATTCTAAAGTCAGTCGATGACGAAAGTTTATTTAAGAGGGGGAGAATGTAACGACCCGGCCGGTCGTTTTGAGTATTACAACCCCGTTCCCCCATTTACTGCTCAATTTATGATTTATAATTATTTTATGACTTACCGGATTAGTTGGTTCGGGTTCAGAAGGATTTCAGAGTGAATTGAGACACTTAGGCTCATAATTGAAAACTTAAGTTGGAAAAGTTGACCGGATATTGACTTATATGTAGACAACCCCGGATTTGAATTTTGATGGTTCTGTTAGCTCCGTTGGGTGATTTTAGACTTAGGAGTGTGTCCGGATTGTAATTTGGACTTAAATTTTTGGGAAGTTTGACCGGGGAGTTGACTTTTTGATATCGGGATCGGAATCCGATTCTCAAAATAGAAATAGGTCTGTTATGTCATTTATGACTTGTGTGCAAAATCTGAGGTCAATCGGACTTGATTTGATAGGTTTCGGCGTTGAATGTAGAAGTTTAAATTTCTTAGTTTCATTAGCTTGAATTGGGGCGTGATTCGTGGTTTTAGCATTGTTCGAGGTGATTTGAGGGTTCGACGAAGTTCGTATGATTTTTTGGGACTTGATGGTGTAATTTGTGGAGGTCCCGAGGGCCTCGGGTGAGTTTCGGAAGGTTAACATATCAATTTTGGAATTTGAGGACTCGTGAAGAATTTTTGGTGTCTAGTTCTGGTTTCCTTCTTTGCGTTCGCAGGAGAGGTCTCACGTTCGCAAAGGGGAACTGGGGCAGGCAAGATTTTGTGCTTAGCGTTCGCGACCGATGGCACGCGTTCGCGAAGGTTTGAGGGGCAAAGCTACGCGTTCGCGATTGGGGCATCGCATTCGAGAAGGGGAAAGCCGGCCTAGGGAGTTTGGTCATCGCCTTCGCGAGTAGGCTCTCGCATTCGCGTAGAAGGATTTAGGGGTAGTAGCACTTTGTGCTTCGTGAACGCGAGGGTGTTTCCACTTTCGCAAAGGAGGAAATTCGGGTAGAACAAATTGTTCTTCGCGAACGCGAGGGACCTGTCGCGTTCGCGAAGAATGAATGCATGGATAGAATGTTTAAGTTCTGAAAATGGGACTTCATCCGATTTTCCATTTTTGACAGATTGGAGCTCGGGAAGAGGCAATTTTTGGGAGATTTTCAAGGAAAACAATGAGGTAAGTATTCTTAACTCAATATTGGTCAAATTATCCGAATCCATGTTTGTTTTTAACATTTAGTGGGTGAATTAAGTTGGAAAAATTAGAAAGCCCTCTTGGTTTAATTTAAAGATTTGAGGGTCGAGTTGATGTCGAAATTTGATAAAATTGGTATGGTTAGACTCGTGGTTGAATGGGCTTTCAGATTTTGTAACTTTTGTCGGGTTCTGAGACGTGGGCCCCACAAGCAAGTTTTGGGTAAAATTTAGGACTTTTGATGGAAAATTTATATTTTCATATGGAATTAATTCCTATAATTTGTATTTACTGAATCGAATCATTTATTACTAGATTCGAGGCGTTTGGAGTCCGATTCGCGAGGCAAAGGCATAGCGGAGTAAGAAATTACACGGTTTGAGGTAAGTAACACTTCTAAACTTGGTTTTGGGGGTATGAATCCCCGAATTTGTTGTTATATAAATTGTTTGGAGGTGACGCACACGATAGTTGACAAGTGTGTAGACGTGCACTATAAAAATTGTGTCTTGAATAAATTCTATAAAGTTGTAAAATTAAAGAATCATGTTAGTATCCGAATATTTTCCACGTGTTAGGAAAATTGAGCTGAAACTCGTATTAAAGATCATGATTGGGCTACGTGCCGATATTTTGAGACCCACAGTGTCGTGTTGCTGTTGAATTTAATTATTTTAAAAATGTATATTTCATTCTCAGTCATGTTCATCCATTGTGAGTATATTTATGGGATGGTGGTTGCCCGCCTGCAGCAGGTCATATTGGCTTTATATATATTATTACTATATGGAACGGGGTTGCCCCCCTGCAGCAAGCCTTATAAGCTTTATTATTATACAGATCAGGATTGCCCGCCTATAGTAGGCCATATCGGCTTTATATCACGCTTGGGATGAAGGAGCCCCTCCGGAGTCTGTACACACCCCCAGTGAGCGTAGATGATTATATATTCGGGAAGGACTTCCCAGGGCATGGACTTGCCTTACTTATTTATATTGCGATGAATTTTCCTCGACATGGATCTTGTCCGTATCATTTACATTTGGGGATAAATTACCTCAGGGCTGAATTGGCCTTATACGGTACTGAGTGACTGACTGTCAGTCGATGTGTATGTATATATATATATATATATATATATATATACGGGATGGAATATCCCTGGGCTGGATTGGCCATAAACAGTACCTAGTGACCGAATGATTAGTGACCAGTAGTACATGAGGTCTTTCCAGTGAGATGTCATATTCTCATATCATGCAGTATTGATGTATTTTGCTTGTACTGAGTTTAACTGTTGAACTTGAAAGCATGTCTACATTTCTGTACCATTATTTATATACTGGACTGTACTTGCGGAGCTCGTCACTACTTTCATCCCAGAGGTTAGTCTTGTTACTTATTGAGTTGGTTGCACTCATACTACACTCTGCACCTCGTGTGCAGATCCAAGTGCTTTCAGACACGGCGATTGTTAGATCTCAGAGTGCAATCAGTTGGAGACTATCAAGGTAGTTGCCTAGTGTCCGCTGACCTTGACTCTCTTTCCTTCAGTTATTGTACTGTTTTATACTTTTAGACAGTGTTTTATCAGTCAGACTTTGTATTCATATTAGATGCTTATGTACTCAGTGACACCGGGTTTTGGGAGTGTTTATATCTGAATTTGTGAGATTTCTTCCACTGAATTTAAATATATATTTTCAAATTTAAAAGATATGGTGTTATATTGAGATCGTCGGCTTGCCTAGTATTGAGATAGGCGTCAACACGACAGGTGAGATTTTGGGTCGTGACACCTTATGTGAATTTAAAATTATTCCTCTTTCCTTTTTTATAATGAAATGTAGAATCCATAGTCTAACAAAATTACCACAAGTCCCGGCACTAGCCAATGTAACTAACTGATTCTAGCTATATACAAATCCGAAAAAATTCTCCATTACTTACATATAAATCTTTAACTCTTTAGAACCTTCTTGAGAGTCATACACTCTACTCAAATCTAAATTGTTCCGCCCAAACGGGCCGAAAGACATGTGCCCCATTAGAACAACAACACTCAAAGAAGTAACCCTGCTTTAACACCACCGATTGAATTCATACTCCATGCGCACTACATTCTTCGCAGATAACAACTCACTCGTCCCTATGATTTTCATATACTCATAAAGTGCAATATAACACCTGTATCCATGAATTTCCTTACTCGAGTCATCCTCGATCTCAACCTCTGCAAGTCATAACTAAACCACAAGTATGCCTCAGACCCAAACTAAAATTTAACATATAACCATGAAATTGAATTGTCAATAGCAGGCTCCCCCACTTGGCTCAAAGTCATAAAACAAAATACTCGATAAATCACAATACCCATACTCTATTACTGCCATAATACCGCAGTCAGAGCAACGAGAATTCTTATCAAGCTCATGCAACACCAACCATAAAATACCTCAATCATCTGCTAAGCAACCATTCATTCTCTTGACAATCAAGTCAACTTTCTCAATCATATTCAAATTCAAATCTCAACACATACACCCCGCTGGTAGAAAAAGAAACTCTCCACTCAAAATTATAAGTAGCACACTGTTACAACCCATGTTTTCTTACGTGCGAGTACGTCGTAAATCAATTGATATAAGCTCATAAATGAAATTATATTTGAAAAGTTTACAAAGTAAGTTAATCATGTTACCTCGGAGGTTATAAATATTGAAGATCATGAATAAAAAGTACAAAGAGGGTTGGAAGGTTCAGAAGCTAAAGGAATTAAAGAAAATAATATTTTGTCAAAAGTCGACAAGTTGGGAATGTTATAGTATGTACTTTTGGGGTGAGATCGGGGTGCTTAATATGATAAGGAGGTTATGTTATGAGTTATTTTAGTCGTATGGTAGTCGTGTGTTATGTTTTGAAGTCAAGCGAGTGGTGAAACAAAAGTCGATGAAAGTCATCACAAGCTACGTTCATAAGTTTTACTGAAACTTTGGGTCAAATGTAACTACCATTTTCTCCAATATACTTAGCGTTATGGGGTCTTCCACCCATCAAATTAAATATCTATGAGACTAATTTCTAACGCATTAAACCGTTTGTCAATACAATATAGTAGTAGAGAGATATGGATGTTTTTGCTAGACTGCGCAAACTGTCACCTACTTGCTTAAACGAGAATCCACAAATGGGCCAGTTCGGGTCGTCCAAAAATGGGCCAGTTCGGGTCGTCCAAAGAGGAATTTTTAAAGGCCTATCCCCTTCATATATAAAACTAATAATAGGGCAAAATAACCAGCCATAATATCTGCAAATATCCTCCCAAAAATTGCCCACAAATCCCAATTGATTTTCTCTCCCTTTCAAGTTCTAATTGGAGGTAAAGCCTAGAGTTTGAAGAACCAAGATAGGAGCTGAAATATCCAACGAATAAGGTACGTTTACTGCTCTCTTTCATCCATTTTTTCTGCTTTAGATGCATAGTAAGTCATTCTATATTTGTAAAAACTCACAGGACGGTGATTGGAAGCCGTGAGTTCGAGTTATTCACTTGTAGTAGACTGTTTTGTGAACTATTTTGTGGACTGTTTTGTGGTGCTGTTGGGCTACGTGTTTTACTACTGTTTTGTGGAGTTTTAGAGGAGGAAATGTGTGGAGAAACACCACATAAATACAGGGTGGTGGGCTGGTCGTTCCTCGTAACATTTTCGGGTTGTTTGACAATACTACGGCGGTCGTTTTGTGTATGAAGAGATTGGGGTGTTTTGGGCTGTTTTGTAGTATTTTGTGGTGTATATAAGGTTGAAAAATAATGTATACATGTTGATATTGTTGTATTCTTATGTTGTTGGTATTATCTTGAATTTGGAGGAAGTAAGGATTATAGGGGAGATGCTGCCCGTTTTAATACAAAATAAGCTTGTCGTTCGTTGTGCGATAGTTGTACCTTTCGTAACTTAATGATAGTATTATTATCGTTGTTGTAGATTAAGGTACAAAGAGGCGAGTTCAACTTGGTGATTAGAAAGATTGTGATAAGGTATGTTAAGGCTAAACGTTTCTTTATTTTGACATAATCCCGTAACTACATGAGTTTGATAACGAGGCATAAAGAAAAGTTTGTATTCCTGAACTTATGTACATTATCCTAGTCTCATAAGTTTCAGTATTCTCCCTTATCGGGACTTCATATTCAATTTAGTATTGTCTTCTTTCAGCCAAGAGAGCAGAGAGTATATATATATATATATATATATATATATATATATATATATATATATATATACAGTATCACAGTAGTTTCACCACCATCGAGCTATAATCAGTGGGCAGGCCCCTATTGGGCAACCTCTAATCAGATGGTAAGTTATATACCGAGCCTACTGTGGCCGAGCGCCTATGAGCAAGCCCATAATGGCCGAGATACAGAGCTTAGTATGGCTGAGCGCATATGAGCGAGCCTACTACGGCAGAGCAGTTACACATACCGAGCCTTATAGGGCCGGACAACTATTTTACATACTATATGGAGAGAGTTGAGTCAGTATCATAAGGTAAGCATGCCTTCAGATTATTTTTGACTCCCATTTACATTCAGTTATTATATCATCAGTTCAGTTTCAGCTTTCAGTTATTCTGTTGCCTCACATACTCAGTACATTATTTTGTACTGATGTCCCTTTGCTGGGGACGCTGCATTTCATGCCTGCAGATCCTGATAGACAGCTGGATAGACCTTTCCAGTAGACAGAGCCAAATATCAACTTGGTTGGTAAACTCCACTTTCCCGGAGTTACCAGGTCTAGACCTTGGAGTCCGTTTTATATATACAGGTTTGATGGGTAGGCCGAGGCCCTGTCCCGACCATGATACAGTTCAACTATCTCTAGAGGCTTGTATACAAGTCCTGTATAGTTTGTATATCAGTAGATGTTCATTGAGGCCTCGTCAACCTGCACACACACACACACACACACATATATATATATATATATATATATATATATATATATATATATATATAGAGAGAGAGAGAGAGAGTTTTTGGGTATGTTTACCCCTCAGATGAGAGAGACGATATTTTCAGATGATTCAGAATATGGCCTCATCAGCCTAGGTTGAGGGTTACCCCTCTAGAGTTCACAGTTACAGAGTGGTACACTCGGGCCGAGTATGGTACCGGGTGCGGGCCACGCCTATTCAGGTTTGGGACGTGACAAACTTGATATAAGAGCAGTTCTATCCTAGGGAGTCTACAAGCCATGTCTAGTAGAATCTTGTTTATGGGTGTGTTGTGCACCACACTTATAAGAAGGAGGCTACAAGGCATTTAGGAGTCTGTTAGCCTTCATTCAAATCCAAATCATGCTATAGAGCTGAGTCATAAGAGTTCGAGCCAAAGCTTACGTTTGCTAATGATATACAGATGCTTTCAATTAGAAAAATTATAGCTAGCTAGAGGGCTAATACAACAACAGGTAAGGGCATTAGTAGAGAGAGAATTCTTGACTATGTGGCCCTGTTTGAGACCCTATTAGATCGTGCTTACCATATGTGCGAATTTCCCATTTACCCTAAGACGGGAATATCTAACATACCCCGTGAATAGTAGGC
Organism: Nicotiana tomentosiformis; assembly: GCF_000390325.3. NCBI lineage: Eukaryota > Viridiplantae > Streptophyta > Magnoliopsida > Solanales > Solanaceae > Nicotiana > Nicotiana tomentosiformis. The sequence goes on along the minus strand of NC_090815.1, from coordinate 130,495,521 downwards.
CGTGGGAGTACCAGAAGGTAAAAGTATAAGTTTCAACATGTAATAGAAGTAAGGTGAAGAAGGGTACGAGGTACCTAGTTAATAAAGATTATCCTAATTTCCACGTCAGGCAGAGAAATAAAAGGATTCTAAGTTACCTTCAACAGAAATAGAGGTATGTACAATTGGCCACACCTATCTCAGTTATGCCCTATGGGAGCTAACATATATAGTTTAAGAGAAGGATGAGATATCAAGATCCATCTTAGGTTAGAGTAACCCGATATGGTGGATTGAGCTAGGGGAGCTAAAAGTGAAATAATGTTTTGTTGAAGTTTTCAGAATAATGCGATAGACAAAAGTATTAGCAGGAGAATAAGAAGAGAGTAAATGAAGTATTATGAGTAAGATGTGATAAATGAGTTATAACGGTAAATCAAAATATGATATGATCATAGAGTCTATAGTCAAATGAAGGAAAGACAATAAAAGAGTATAGGCCAAAAGTCATATCCTCATTTTGAGAAATGAGTTGGTGTGTCCAACGTGATTACCAAAACAAAATAATTTAGACCTCCGGAGTAATAGAAATCAGCATGGGCTAGTGAACAAGATAAACTAAACATCAATTAGGGATCGAATGAGGTGATGATAGTCGACATCAAGAGAATTTCAAAGATCGCATTCCAGCAATAATACAATCGACAACAGAAGAATAACCTTTAAAGGTCACTCAGGAATACGCTTCCCTAAAGCAAGCACTTTAAGCAAAGTTAAGCTTAAGGGACTAAGTGTTCCAGTTACACTAGGTATCTAATACCGTCGTGTGTAAGATATTCAATTATCCTTGGTACATCAGGGTTATTGCAAGGCGAGTAAGAGTCAATAAAGACGTAAAAAGATGTCGAAGATGAAGAGGTAAAATATTTATAAATAAGTCTTCATAACATTAAATGCTAATACTCCCCTAAAGGGGGGAAGATAGTGTAATATCAAGTCGGAGTTAAGTGGCTTAGGTAACTATGGAATAGTAAAGGAAGAATGTAGTAAATGGCGAAAGGAATGATATTACATTTATTCAGATCCTACAGACATGATACGATTCCAGAACATTATGCAAACACGACGCTGGGGAGAGGCAGTAAGGGTTCCCACACCAGATGTTATTGATAAATAAGTGCGAATGAACACTTGATACATTAGGAGCCAGTGCAAAAGTTAAGTTAAGACAAAAGACATAATCCAAGATAGGTTACCCAGAATGTAAATATGAGCATGGACTGACGAGTAGTTAGTAGTTCATTCAGGAATTCAGGAAGAGCCTAGTCATGGCTAGACAAGAGGTCTCAGATAAATCAGTAGATCATGTAAGATAAACGAAGTTAAACCCAGCATAGGAAATTCGGTCTCGTAGATACGACATCATAATCCTTGAGAAATATTCTGATAGGAGTTGGGGTAGTAAAAGGTAATGTATAAGTGTTATGGAAATAAAAGAGAGAGTGCCACTAAGGAGATAATAAAAATTTGAGTGTAGAAGTAACCCTACGAGCATAAGGGCGCAGAGATAAGTAACTAAGGATAATTATTGGTGAGTCAGTACATCAATTTTTTTGTCGGGTATACGATGTAAAAAACTCCCAGCTTTACAAGAGTCAGAGGGTCTTCCCTAAGTGCTACAATGAAAGACTAGCTGAGGAAATAAGGAAGAAGGCTTCAACATAAGCATTGTGACCTAAAGAAGAAATGATCTTGTAACAACAGTCTCACTACAATATTGTATATACTCCATAAGAAAGTGGCACCTATCGTGGATAATGAACGGGAAGTAAAAATCAAAAGTAATATTTGAGATCATATGAGTTGCACGAAATTCCAATAGGTGTGGGCACTAAGATAACCCAAGTATTCATGCAACAAGTGGCAGAATGACCAGGAGAAGTAATTGCTCACTTTTAAAGAAAACTGAGAAGGCACGAAAGGAATTATTCAATCAATGACCCAGAGTTAGTTACGTTATGACCGCACTTAACATTTCAGAGTATTATCCATGCAACATATATGTTGATATTCCTACAGCTATAGGAGACTCCAGTATAAAGTTAAAAGAAAGAATTGAGTCCACCTCATAGACAAAGGCTTGAATTGTTAGAAGATTATATTATGGATATTCCATGGCGTCCACCAAAGGCGAAAGTAATAATACCCTGAGCAGCAAATCGGAAGATAGTTTAAACCTACTTAAAGGCTGGGAGAGAAGAGGAAACTAATGAGTTACATCAGGCAAGTGAATCAGGAGTCTGATAATTACACCAATATAATTACAAAAATCATGATTCTAAACATTGTAAAATCACTCTTAACATTAGAGGTACAAGAAAGATAGTACAACAGTCATATTCTATAACGGCTCTACAATAAAGCCAGATAAAAAAAGTACCAGTCTCATAAGGAGTAAGTATGAAGCTCCCGCCGGATTGTGTACGCACTAGAGGTGCAAGTTTATAGTAGAGCTTCAAGTTGTGGATGTGAATTCTACCTATGTGGAAGGGAGGTTATGAAAGAGATAGAAGATACAATGCGAGATTAAAAGCTAAGTAAGGTAAAGGTTAAGAAGGTACGAGATGCTCAAGTGTAGAAGGTTGTGAATAGTCCATACATCAGATAGAGGGCTAGAAGCGCCGTGATTCGGTATAGTTTCCAAGTACCGAGAGGTCTAGTTAAGAGAGTAAAAAAGAGTTAGAGATGATTTGATGTCTCGCTTGAAGTTCCAGAATAACATAAGGAAATGTATAGTGCTAGAAAGTTAAAGGAAGGTTGTGAGTACTATAAATAGATATGTGTAGGTCGCAAGCTAAAGTATGGTAGAGCAACAAGGTTTTAGGTGGACAGGAGTAAGGATAAGCAGAGGTGATTGAGAAGGTGACGAGAATAGGTAAGGCATCGGAATTAAGCTCATCAAAATAAGAGAGTTGATGGTTTCCGTAAGTTATAAAAAAACTCAGTATAGCCTGAATAAACTCAGAGGAGTCTAAGACTATGAGCAATTTGAAGAAATGAAATGTTGCCCTGGTAGTAGAATAAGGGTGTAATTGTGATAGATAAAAGGATGACGTTAAGGCCATTGATTGGTTAATGATTCAAAGAGAAGGGATTTCATGAATTGCATGAGATTAGAATACCCCTCATAAGATGAATCACGTTCGGATGCGATGAAATACGGTTATTGAAGTATAGTATCATCCCTAGGTGGATCAAGCAAATAACTTCAGATGTTCCTTGATGAGACGTGATCCCTAAGGACAATGTATTACATAAGAGATTTCAAGTTATCAGTGGTAGATTATAGATCAACATTAAGGTGAATCAACAATAGGCAGATAAAAGTTCTAAAGTATGAGATGATATTAGGCCGTCATTCTTAAGATGAACAGTAATGAGGAAGAACTAAAAGACTTAGATTTATACATATAGGATAAGAAGCGAGAGGGTAACCTGGAGTTGGGTAGCAAACTTCGGCAATAAAAAACCTAAGTAAGTGTGATGGTGTAGTATAACCTACCTAGATGTAGTAAAGCCATAAGGATATATTTACAAGGCTACGAAACAAGATATCGCAACAATCGTAAGTTTGACAAAGTACCGAGCGAAGAACTTCACTACACCTATATGCATCGGGAGGAACAACTTGTCATAGTTCTGTATATGTTCCCAAAGTGAGGCCTATAAATTGGCTAAAAGCTGGAGGAAAAGGAACAAAAGAGTCGCATAGGCACACATACAAGGACAAAGTCGTACAGGTCGCATGACAGAAGGTCGCAATAATTACGAAATTAGAAGGATTCTGACCACAAGTCGTGGTGTGAGAAAGAGGCCTAAAGGGGGGAATGCCCTGACCTATGGATTTATTCATAGAACAGTTGCCTAGATGGAAAGGCCAGCAATAAAGTATTTATAAGAGCTATAGGTTATGAGACTGATAAGTGCACCAGTCAACATTCGAGGACGAATGTTCCAAAGGAGGGAATGATGTTATAACCCATGTTTTTATAAGTGCGAGTACGCCGTAAGTCAATTGATGCAAGCTCATAAATAAAATGATATTTGAAAAGTTTACAAAGTAAGTTAATCATGTTACCTAGGAGTTTACAAATATTGAATATCATGAACAACAAGTACAAAGAGGGTTGGAAGGTTCAGAAGCTAAAGGAATTAAAGAAAATAATGTTTCGTCGAAAGTCGACAAGTTGGGAATGTTATAGCATGTACTTTTGGGGTGAGACAGGGGTGTTTAACATGATAAGGAGGTTGTGTTATGAGTTAATTTAGTTATATCATAATCGTGTGTTATGTTTTGAAGTCAAGCGAGTGGTGGAACAAAAGTCGATGAAAGTCATCACAAGTTATGTTCATAAGTTTTACTAAAACTTTGGGTCAAATGTAACTGCCATTTTCTCCCAATATACTTAGAGTTATGGGGTGTTCCACCTATCAAATTAAATATCTATGAGTTTATTTTTTAACGCATTAAACCGTTTGTCAATATAATATCGTAATAGAGAGATATGGGCATTTTTGCGAGACTGTCACCTACTTGCTTAAACGAGAATCCACAAATGGGCAAGTTCGGGTCGTCCAAAGAGGCATTTTTAAAGGCCTATCCCCTTCATATATTAGACTGATAATAGGGCAAAATAACCAGATATAATTTCTGCAAAAAGCCTCCCAAAAATTGGCCACAAACCCCAATTGATTTTATCTCCCTTTCAAGTTCTAATAGGAGGTAAAATCTAGAGTTTGAAGAACCAAGTTAGGAGCTGAGTTATCCAACAAATAAGGTAAGTTTACTGCTCTCTTTCATCCATTTTTTTCTGCTGTAGATGCATAGTAAGCAGGGGCGGCCCAACATCATCTGAGGCCTAAAGCAAAGCCTTAATAAGAGGCCTTAATATATATATATATATATATATATATATATATATATATATATATATATATATATATATATATATATATATATATATAATGAACATCGTTTTTAAAAAAATTAGACAAGTGAGGATGTGGAATTTAAAAAAATGAGAACTTAGTTTTATAAAGTACAGAAAATTAAATGAATTTAACGTTGATTGCATCTCAACTAAAATGGGAGAACCCAGAAAACATACTTCCTTCGTCCCAACTTAAGTGACTCCTTTTTTTAGTAAGTCCCTTTCTATATTTGGTAATAATTCAACTTTAGATTTTTCTTTTTACCATTAATGAGATGATTTCTAGCCCACAAATTTTTATGATTTATTTAAGATTACAAGTTTCAAAAGTCTTCCTTTATTTCATAAACTCCATGTCCAGTCAAACACTTTCATATAAATTGGGACGGAGAGAGTACAATTTATGTAAGGAAAATAAATAATAAGTTAGATTATTAGATATAGTTACGTGGCCAACTAATAAATAGAGAAATATAATTAAGTAAAAAAGTGAAATAAGATTGACACAAAACTATTTTAGTTATATTAATTAGAGGAAGAAATCGAGTTATTAAAAATTACTATGACAATAAAGAAATAAATTTATCAATAATAAGAGATAATTATATAAATAATATACTACTATATATAGATAAATAGTAATTTTGGGGCCTTTAAAGTTTTGGGGCCTAAAGCAAGTGCTTCACTTGCTTTAGGGTCAGGCCGCCCCTAATAGTAAGTCATTCTATATTTGTAAAAACTCACAGGATAATGATTGGAAGCTGTGAGTTCGAGTTATTCACTTGTAGTGGACTGTTTTGTGAACTTTTTTGTGGTGTTGTTGGGCTGCGTGTTTTACTACTATTTTGTGGAGTTTTGGAGGAGGAAAGGTGTGGAGAAACACCACATAAATGCAGGGTGGTGGGCTGGTCGTTCGTCGTAATATTTTCGAGTTGTTTGACACTACTACGGTGGTCGTTTTGTGTAAGAAGAGATTGGGGTGTGTTAGGCTATTTTGTAGTATTTTTGTGGTGTATATAAGGTTGGAAAATAATGTATACATGTTGATATTATTGTATTCTTGTGTTGTTGGTATTATCTTGAATTTGGAGGAAGTAAGGATTATAGGGGAGATGCTTCCCGTTTTAATACAAAATAAGCTTGTCGTTCGTTGTGCGATAGTTGTACCTTTCGTAACTTAATGATAGTATTATTATCTTCGTTGTAGATTAAGGTATGAAGAGACGAGTTCAACTTGGTAATTGGAAAGATTGCGATAAGGTATGTTAAGGCTAAACCTTTCTTCATTTTGGCATGATCCCGTAACTACATGAGTTTAATAACGAGGCATAAAGAACAGTTCGTATTCCTCAACTTATGTACATTATCCTAGTCTCATAAGTTACAGTATTCTCCCTTATCGGGACTTTATATTCAATTTAGTATTATCTTCTTTCAGCCAAGAGAGTAGAGAGTGTATATATATATACAGTATCACAGTATTTTCACCACCATCGAGCCATAATCGGTGGGCAGGTCCCTATTGGGCAACCTCTGATCAGATGCTAAGTTATATACCGAGCCTACTGTGGCCGAGTGCCTATGAGAGAGCACAGAATGACTGAGATATAGAGCCTAGTATGGCCGAGCGCCTATGAGCGAGCCTACTACGGTAGGGCAATTACACATACCGAGCCTTATAGGGCCGGACAGTTATTTTACATACTATATGGAGAGAGTTGAGTCAGTATCAGCAGGTAAGCATATCTTCAGATTATTTTTGACTCCCAGTTACATTCAGTTATTATATCATCAGTTCAGTTTCAGCTTTCAGTTATTTTATTGTCTTACAGACTCAGTATATTATTTTGTATTGATGTCCCTTTGCTGGGGACGCTGCATTTCATGCCTGCAGGTCCTCATAGACAGCTGGATAGACCTTTCCAATAGAAGAATCCAAATGTCAGCTTGGTTGGTAAACTCCACTTCCCCGGAGTTACCAGGTCTAGACCTTGGAGTCCGTTTTATATATACAGGTTTGATGGGTAGGTCAAGTCCCTATCCCGACCATGATACAGTTCAACTATCTCTAGAGGTTTGTATACAAGTCCTGTATAGTTTGTATATCAGTAGATGTTCATGGCGTCCTCGTCAGCCTGCATATTTATATATATATATATATATATATATATATATATATATATATATAATGAGTTTTTGGGTATGTTTACCCCTCATATAAGAGAAACGATATTTTCAAATGATTCAGAATATGGACTCATCATCCTAGGTTGAGGGTTACCCCTCTAGAGTTCACAGTTACAGAGTGGTACGCTCGGGCGGAGTATGGTACCGGGTGCCGGCCACGCCTCTTCAGGTTTGGGGCGTGACACACACCTTCATAGATTACTCCGCATGAGATAACCCATATGCTTAGCCTAAAATTGGCATCTTGATATACCTTTTCGTAGCCACAATCACTATGCGATCACTTAATCTTCCTGAGTCTAAACTCATTAACAATAAATGAGAGTTAAATTTGTCCCATAATTTAACAACGTGAAGGATCCTTCAACACACTTATAACTCGAGACTATATATTAAATCAAGACGGAAATCAAGCACCCAAAGGCCCTTTTGACATCTCGAGAAACTCTTCTCGACACATTCAAACCATCTGAACACATCCCGCAGTCGCATCATACTCATCATTCAGTCATTCCACCGCTCATCGAGTCACAAATTCCACACATAGGGACACTACCTGACATATGAGTCCAAATATATAAATTACAACTGAAGCTACCGAGATTAAGATGCGGTCTAACCCTGGCCTCAAGTCCTCCAGACTGGCCCATCACCAAAACACAGAATACTTATCTCGAACCTCGTTCATGGAATCACAAGTCATCGACGTACAGCTGATACCGAGCGCCCACATGCGCACACGAATGCGTGGAAGGAATTCAAAGAGTTATATTTCAAGCTGAATCAATTCCGCACGATAAGGAGAGAAAGATGGGAAGCTATCCTAAATGCCCAGTAGCCTCTCGAAGATAAGTATGGACGTCATCATACCGATCCGCAAGACTCTACTAGACACTTTCTCATAACTTGTAGAACCTATGAACCTAGAGTTGTGATACCAATTATTCACGACCCAAAAATTCAACTAGTCGTGATGGCACCAAAACTCATCTGCTAGGTAAGTCAAATAACAACAATCCGATTCAATTAATATTTAACTGACTCTAATACACTCCCCGAGGACTGGTAGTACAAATCATAAGCTTCAAAGATTCAGAATTTACAAAGCTAGTGTGAAATAAAATACATCATCTGTTTGAAAATACATGAACAAATTTTTAAATCTAAAGCTACCAAGATCAAGAGGCAGCTATGACCGGATCGCAGGTACATCTCCAATGCTAGCTCCCTCCATACACAGCAACATCAGCATCCAAAATCTGCACACAAGGTACAGAAGTGTAGTATGAGTACAAACGACCCTATGTACTCAATAAGTAACAAACCTAACCTTAGGTTGAAAGTAGTGACGAGCTGAAACAAAAGTCAGCGTACAACACCAATAACCAGCAACAGTTCATAACAATATAAATAAAGTAACACGAGTAATAACTCAAAAGTAAAATGCTCAGCTCATATACAATTCCGGAAAAATATTCTTTTCAAGTATAACAATAAAACTCAAATCTTTTGCCGAAAATCACCGAAAATATGAGTAAGTCTGAAATCTGTGATCTTTCTCAAAAACTTTAACGACAGATAAGAAATCTCATTATCATATGGCATGAGGAAAAATACTCCTTTGTGCCTACATATCAAGTATGCATGTCTAATGCAATGCAACACATTAGAACTCATGTATTCACACTCTCAGAGTACTCAATTACTTAGTACTGTGCGGGGTGGATCCAGCCCTCAATATAAAATGCAACTGACAGTCAGTCACTCAGTACTGTATAGGGTCAATCCAGCCCAGGGAAATTCATCACAATTATAAATAAATAAATAAATAAATAAATAAGGCAACTCCATGCCCTGGTAAGTCCATCCCAAATATAAATAAATAAGGCAACTCCATGCCCTAGGAAGTCCATCCCAAATATAAATAAATAAGGCAACTCCATGCCCTAGGAAATCCATCCCAAATATAAATAATTAAGGCAACTCCATGCCCTAGGAAATTCATCCCGAATATAATATCATATGCGCTCACTATGGGGGGTGCAGACTCCGGAGGGGTTCCTTCAGCCCAAGCGCTATCATAAGCCAATATGGCCTGTTGCGGTATGCAACCCGATCCCATAATTATCCTCACAATCAGGCCCTCTACCTTACTCAGTCATCAATCTCTCCAGTCTCTCGGGCTCATAATGTCGTGAAACTAGCCCAAAATGATGATATGATCTATCAATAAATAACAACAGAGACTGAGATACGATATGCAATGAATGTATATGACTGAGTACGAAATTATAATTTAAATAAATAATTCAACAGCAGCATGACCTATGTGGGTCTCAATAATATCGGCATATAGCCTCGGCATGATTTTTAACATGATTCTCAGCTCGATTTCTTTAACACATGAAAGTACATGGACAATGCCAAGATTATTTGACAACACAATTCCACGGAATCAATTACGTCACAGTTTCTACGGTGCACGCCCACACGCCCGTCACCTAGCATGTGCATCACCCTCAAACAAATCATATAACACATATTTTTGGGGTTTATACCCTCAGCTCCAAGTTTAGAAATGTTACTTACCTCGAACAAGCTGAATCCAATGCCAAGCAAGATAAACAATACTCCGGAAATTTCATTCCGCACTTATCAACCTCCAAACTCCTTCCTATCTCCTCAATTCAAGCCAAACGATCTGTATCTATTCAAACAACGTGCAAATTAATCACAATGTACTCCAATGCTTACAATTTAATAATTTATAAAAATTTCCAACTCCGCTCGAAAAGTTGGCAGTGGGTCTCACGTCTCGGAATCCGACAAAACTCACAAAATTCGACAACCCATTCAATTACGAGTCCAACCATACTAGTTTCACTAAAATCCGACTTCGAGTCGACATTCAAATCCCAAAAATTTGTTTTATGAAATTACTACAATTTTTCCCAAATTTCCATCTCAAAATACTAATTAAATGATGAAAACAATGATATATTCATGTATATGAACCAAATACGAGTTAGAATCACTTATCCCGATGAATTTCTTGAAAATTTCACGAAATATCTCCACAAATCGAGCTCCCAAAGTCCAAAAATAAAAAATGAGATGAAACCCTCATTTATATGGTACCAATCTGATCTCCCAATGTGCTGACCACATATTATTTTGTGCGGTCCGCACATTCCAAGTTCTGCGGCTGCAATCCAAATTGTGCGGTCATACTTCAACAGTGACTGCACTACCAGGCTTCAGTAAATTGGCCATACCTTTCAGTACAAATGTTCAAATGATGAATGTTTTATCTTTATGGAAACTAGATTCAAAGGGCTACAACTTTCTTTTTTGGATAATCCCCAAATTCCTTATAGATTAAAAGATATAAGCTTCCGAAGTCAGACCATCAAACCTGCAGATTCATCTTTCTGCGGCCGCATGAGGATTTCTGCGATCCGCACATTTCAACTGCGGTCCGAAAATTTTCCACTGACTCCACACTTTGGGAGTTTGCGGTCGCACATCCGCACTCCAAAAATGTGCCCTCCGCACTCCAACTGCTCCAGGACATCATCAAAGTGCCGAAATGTCCAAACTCGTTCAAAACTCACCCCGAAACACACCCGGCCACTCGGAACCCTATCTGAATATACTAACAAGTCCCGTAACATAACATGGACCTACTCGAGGCCTCAAACCATACCTAACAACATCAAAATCATGAATTGCAACTCAAATTGAACTTAATGAACTATGAATCTTCCAACTTTCAAAACTCGTGCCGAAACGTATCAAATCAATCCGGAATGACATCTAATTTTTCACACAAGTCATAAATGACATAACTAAGCTACTGAAATTTTCGGAACCACGATCTGAACCCGACTCATCAAAGTTAACTCCCGATCAAACTTATGAACATTCCAAACTTTCAATTTCCAACTTTCGCTAATTGGTGTCGAAACCTTCTAGAAATATCCAAATGAAATTTCGGACATACGCCTAAGTCCAAAATGACCATCCGGACCTAATGGAATCATCAAAACTCCGATTCGAGGTTGAATACTAAAAAGTCAAACTTGGACAACTCTTCCAACTTAAAGATTCAAACATGAAATTCATTCTTCCGAACTAATTCCAAAACACCTGAAAATAAAAACCGACGATTCACACACGTCATAATACATCATATGAAGCTATTCAAGACTTCAAATAGTTAAAAGTAGTGTAAATATTCAAAATGACAAGTCGGGTCGTTACAAGTAAAATCAGCAAAATCGAACAGAGATTTGAGTTTAAATCAAACTCTCAGCTTCGAAACAAGTTCTACAGCTCCATCAAGCTCTAAAATCCCCATAAAATGTGAGAGAATACAAGGATTTGAAACTGAAAATCAGCTTTGCAATTTTTGAATTTTAGCTCTAAACTTTGTAATTCCAACTTGTTACTAGAGGCTTCAGCGTGTGTGTGTCAGGGAAGAGTGTGTATGACTGATAGAGTGACGAAGAGGAGGCGGGCAGCTTGGTTTTGTTGTAAAAGGGAGGGGGTCTCATTTCTATTGGGTGTCGGCTAGGGTTCCAAAATATAGGGGGATGGATCCCGCCTCTTGAGAATGAAAGAAAGGGGTTGTTTAAATGAGGGCTTGAAACCAAACGACGTAGTTTGGCACGTGATGTGTGGCTATAATTCCATAGTTTCGTACATTATTTGCCTTACATTTTATATGCTTTAATGATAAACTATACTTTAATTATGCATAACAGAATCTATTTTATGTGTAGGTGAATTGGAGATGAAAATAGAGCAAAAGGAATACTTAAAGTCTAAAGTGTGCTCGAAAATAGCTAAAAAGAATAAAGAAAGAACTGAGCAGCCTATGAATGAGGAAGATGGAGAAGCCAGGCCTAAAGTGGGCGTTAGAGCAGGAGACGCCAGGCCTAAAGGGGGCATTAGAGCTGGCGAAGCCAGGCCTAAAGTGGGCGTTAGAGCTGGCGAAGCCAGGCCTGGGGCGAGCTCAAGCTGACGGTCGACCTCGTGAGGCCAGGTCTGGGCATGTACATTCCGAGTTTTAAAGAATTATTTCATCTCCTGGTTTGACTAGGACTTGGCCTACACATTTAGGTCTTTTCCTACACATATAAATAGACCTAAAATGCCACTTTTGAGGACTTTTGCAACCGGAGGCAATGATAGCTCGTGGAACAACCGTTGGGAGTTAGACTCATCGATTTCTACATCCCTTTATCCTTACTTTGTAATTTAATTATGCAAAATACTTTGGATATTGTGACTATGAGTATGAGTAGCTAAACTTCTAATCTAGGGTTTTGATGGAACCTATTGGAGGATGATTTTCATGTTACGTTAATATAGATTTGTCGTAGTATTTTCTCTATTTGTTCAACTATATTATTATTGTTGTTGATTGAAGGGCCCTCAATTAACTATGCCTATTTAGTGTGTATTACTCGGGAGAGAGTGCATATTTATGTAGTTGTTGAACAACATCACTCCTAACGTATATGAGAGATCAATACGAAGGGTTTAAATATGGGATTAGGGATAACGAAACTTTGGTGCGATCCGAGTGAGCCGTAATTAATGCCAGCTAGCGTAATTCGGGAGAATATGTCTAGTAAATTGTGGTAATTACTCGGGAGAGAGTTACGATAGTCAGAGTGCTCATGATCGATAGAGAAGACTTAGGCAAATTTATAGAAGATGTAGCGAAAAGGATTCCAACAATAGGGAAAATTATAACCTTAGATCATTCCAATTCTTGTCTACAAACCGTAGTAGTTAGTTATTAATTGTTGCACTTTCATTACGTAATATTTAGCTAGTAAACATCCAAATTGTCACTTAAATATTTCTGAAGATTGATTGCGTGAGTTCGTACGAGTCTAGTAGCTGTGTTTGATAGGTTAATTTCCTATGGGATTCGACTCCGAACTTATTAGCCGGAATATATTTGCAACGACCGCATAGTCCTTTTTATAAGGCATAGTTAGGCGTGATCAAATTTTGGCGTCGTTGCCGGGGAGTTAATGGTGTATTAATTACAACTAAAAGAATTGCTAGAATTCTTAGTGTAGTCAATTTTATTCATTTTTTAAACCAAATACATTGAAATATTAACGTTTGTATTCTTGGGTGTTACAGGTGCATGCCTAGGAACTCCTCGAGAATTGGTGTATTGCTCGAAGCATTATCAAATCCTGAGAAAGTTTTCAAGGCATTGAATCGTGCAAACAAGAAGGACAAACAACAACAGAACTCAACAGAACGAATCGAACTTGACATGGATGACGTAATAGAAAATCCAAATAATAGAAATAATGACTCGAACAATTAGGGTGTGGTGCCTCTTGAGCCAGAATCAGCCTTGTATGATTGGTCACAACCCACCGCCGAAAATCTGGTGACCAGCCATATTATTGGCTATAGAGTTGTTTGGGTCCAAAGCCTCAGAGTGAACTACAGGAGTAATCGTAAAGTCTCTTGTCATCCATCCTGAGTTTTGAGCTATTTTGTCAAGTAGGATCTTGCATTCTCTGAATGATTTGCTCAAAAATGCTCCACCCGCTGAAGCATCAACATTAGCCTTTAAGTTGTCTGCCAATCCCATGTAGAACCTCTGACCCAACATTTGCTTTGGAATGCCATGATGTGGACACTTAACAAGCATACCCTTGAACCTCTCCCATGTTTCTTGTAGTGTTTCTGTTGGTCTCTACCTAAAGCTCAATATCTCATCAATTTGTTTGGCAGTCTTATTGGGTGGGTAGAACTTGTTTACAAATTGCTTGACTAATTCCTCCCATGTAGTGATGGAGTTTATGGGGAGTGAATTAAGCCAAGTCTGATCTTCTCCCGTCATCGAGAATGAAAATAATAATAGCTTTATTGCTTCCGGTGTCACATTAGGTTGCCTTTGTGTGACACATATCGACAAGAAATTTTTTAGATGCTGCTGAGGATCTTCAATGTAAGACCCTGAAAACAGTCTCTTTCTCTGCAAAAACCAACAGCCGGCTTATTAACAACCTTAATAACAACAGATTGTGAGACAAGATGATGGGTTTGCTGAACTTAAGGGAATGCTGGACAGCAACAACAGAATGTTGCAACAACTGATTGGGTCTAACGAAAAAATGCAAGAGAGAGTGGACTTACATGAATCAGTGATAAAGGGTATTGATGTTCAATTAGGACAGATTTCTATGGCTATAAACATTCATCCCCAAGGGATGTTACCTGTAGACACACAAATCAATCCAAAAGATCAGGGCCCAAAACAGCTTATGGCAGTGAGTCTACGAAATGGTAGATACCTAGATCTGAAGCAAGAGATTGCTTGTGAAAGCCGACCTACTGAAATACTTGTGCCAGTACCCATTGAGATCGATGATTCAACAGGATTAACTGAGGTGACGGTACAACATGCACAAGAGAGCACAAACAAAGAAAAAGAGGTTACGAAGGAGACTGATGTAACACAAGAAACGTCAGTAGAAGCAGTGCCTGAGTAAGATAAAAATCAAATCACATGAAAGAAGCGGCCTCCAGTACCTTTCCCCTAAAGATTGGCCAAATATCAAAAAGATGAGCAGTATAAGAAATTCTTGGAGATGTTGAAACAAATTCAGGTTAACATTCTATTGATTGACGCCTTAAAGAAAATGCCTGGTTATGCAAAACTGATGAAGGACTTGATGTCTCATAAGTTCGACTTTCAAGACTTGGCCACGGTTACACTGACTCAGATATGTAGTGCTGTTGTGACGAGACCCATAGCTGAGAAGTTATCTGATCCAGGGATTTTCACAATCCCATGCACAATAGGCAACAATGCGTTTGCTAAGGCACTTTGTGATTTGGGGGCAAGCATAAACTTGATGCCCTTGGATATCTACAAAAGTTAGGCATTGGAAGAGCTAGACCCACGTCCATGTTACTACAGCTGGTCGACCGGACAGTGAAGAGGCCCTCTGGTATCCTTGATGATGTATTATTACAGGTTGGGAAGTTTGTGTTCCCAGCAGATTTTGTCATTCTAGACTGTCGGGTTGACGAGGAGATTCCCATAATTTTGGGAAGACCATTCTTGTCCACTGGGAGAGCTTTAATCGACTGTGAGATTGGAGAGCTCAAAATGAGACTAAATGATGAAGAAATAACATTCAACGTGCAGAAATCTATGCGGCAACCGAGTGAATTTGCTAACTGCTCTCTAATAGAAGTCGTGGATGTAATTTTGGAGGAGGAAGATGAAACCTTGAATGCTAAAGACCCTCTAGCAGTTGTCTCATGAATATAGATGAAGTAAATGGAGAGGATTTGGCGGAATGAGTGTTGTCTCTTGAAGGCCAAGGGTTTTGGAAAAGAGAGCTCGAATTTGAGCCTTTACACTTAGAAGAAAGAAAATTTCCTCAGCTAAGCCGTCGATAGAAGAGCCACCAAAGTTGGAACTAAAGCCGCTACCACCTCACCTCAGGTATGCTTTCTTGGGACCTAACTCAACTTTACTTGCTATTATCTCGTCTGGTTTGTTAGATGTGCAGAAAGAACAACTTTTGCAGGTATTGAGTGAGTGCAAAACTGCAATTAGTTGGACCATTGCAGATAATAAGGGTACCAGCCCGGCCTTCTGTATGCATAAGATTCTACTGGAAGATGGCCACAAACCTTCAAGAGAACATAAAAGAAGGTTGAACCCCAACATAAATGAAGTTGTGAAAAAGGAAGTGAAAAAGTGGTTAGATGCGGGGATCATTTTCCCCATCTCCAACAGCAACTGGATCAGCCCAGTCCAATGTGTGCCTAATAAAGGTGGGATGACTGTAGTGCAAAACGAGAACAATGAGTTGATATCAACAAGAACAGTCACGAGATGGCGAATTTGTATGGACTACATAAGATTGAACAAGGCCACACGAAAAGACCACTTTTCCTTGCCGTTCATTGATCAAATGCTAGATAGATTGGCCGGGAAGTATCACTTTTGCTTTCTGGATGGATACTCGGGGTATAATCAAATCTCCATTGCACCAGAAGATAGAGAAAAAATATCATTCACCTGCCCATATGGCGTCTACGCCTTTCGGAGGATGTCGTTCGGCCTATGCAATGCACCCGCCATATTTTGAAGGTGCATGATGGCCATCTTCACTGATATGGTAAAGGACATCATGGAGGTCTTTATGGGTGATTTCTCGGTGGTGGGAGACTCATTCGATGATTGCCTAAGGAATTTGAAAAGAGTGCTGAAAAGATGTGTCGAGACTAATCTGGTACTCAATTGGGAAAAGTGCCAGTTCATGGTACAGGAAGGTATAGTCTTGGGGCACCTAGTGTCGAGTAAGGGCATTGAGGTAGATCGTGAAAAGGTTGATGTGATCGAAAAGCTTCCACCACCCACTTCCGTCAAAGCAATAAGAAGTTTCCTGGGCCACGCCGGGTTCTATAGACGGTTTATAAAAGATTTTTCCAAAATTGCTAACCCCTTGTGTAAATTTCTTGAAAACGATCACCCTTTTGTGTTTTCTGATGACTGTAGGGTAGCTTTTGAGGAATTAAAGAAGAGGCTGGTGACATCACATATCATAGTTACACCTGACTGGGAGCAACCATTTAAGTTGATGTGTGACTCAAGCGGCTATGCTGTGGGAGCAGTGCTTGGACAGCGAAAATACAAAGTCATGCATCCAATATACTACTCTAGTAGAACTTTGAGTGGTGCCCAACTAAATTACACGATGACCGAGAAGGAGATTCTAGCAGTGGTGTTCGCATTTGACAAATTCGGGTCATACCTAATAGGCTCTAAGGTAATTGTTTATACTGACCATGCTGCTCTCAGATACCTAATTGATAAGAAGGATTCAAAGTCGCGCCTGTTTTAAACCCGGAGATATAGTATTGCTATAAAATTCAAGATTGAGGTTATTTTTGGGCGAATTAAAGTCAAGATGGTCAGGACCATTTCGTGTGGTAGAGATTCACCCCACTGGTGCCATAGAGATTGCTACGGAAAATGACTCTCGCACGTTCAGAGTCAATGGACACAGGTTAAAATATTATTTGGGCATGGATGACGCGAAAGTAGTGTCGGTGACTCATTTTCTCGCGCCACCAATGTTGAATGAGCCTTAAATGCGCTCATCGGCGTCGTGTCACGACGTTAAATCATGCACTTCATGGGAGGCAATCCATTGTACTGTTGTATCCGTTGTGCCATGACATTAACTAAGGCGCTCATTGGGAGGAAACCCAATTTGTAGTTGATTTTTAGTGTAGTTTGAATTTTTCTTTTCGTTTTTAGGTACTAACAAGTTTGTAGGTGATTTTGGGCAAGTCGAGCAGAGTTTTCAGCGTCACATGAAGGAAACTAGGCATTAAGCCTGGCGCCGCATGGGTTGAGGCCAGGTACTTAGGAAGATGATGAGGAGGAGGAGGAAGCACTGGATGAAGAGTGGAGAGACTTAGAGGATGAGGACGCAGTTTGTTCTGGGAGTTTCCTTGCACCCTACTCATTTTTCTTGGTTTGTCAATTTGTGCATGCACTAAGGACAATGCATGATCTAAGTGTGGGGTGGGGACTTGTAGAAATTACTTGTAGTTGCTTGTTTTTGTTATTTTAGTAAGTGTCATTTTCGTTAGATAATTGTTTTAGTTATTTATTTGTTCTAAGAAATTACTTGTTGTTGCTTGTTTTTGTTGTTTTAGTAAGTGTCGTTTTCGTTAGATAATTATTTTAGTTATTTGTTTTAAGAATTTATTTTTGTTATTTGTTTTAGTAAGAAAATAATATATATATATATATATATATATATATAAAAACTGGACCCTTCCCGACGATGGATCTCCTAGACAGTTTTCTTAAGGGAAGTAAGTCTAGAGAAAAATACCAAAAAGATTTTTTTTTAGGTAGTGTAGTAATTCCCCCTTGATTTTTCTTTTGGCCGAGGTTCTTTTCCAAGAGCTTTTAGTTGAACCGGGTGTAGTTAGTTTTAATTTTTAGGAGTAGGAACCATGGGGCTATGCATTTAATTGCAGTAATATCTCTTAACTTTGTTATGCCTTGAGAATAGTTAGTACTATGGTTGTGACGCTTAGGCTCAGTTTTTGACTCTAGTATAAGTACCTTAAATCATAGATTCTTAATTTTCCTTAACTGCTTGGACTCGAGTGTCGTGATAAAACCAGTCCTGAGTGAGTTATGTGCCATGTCTGTGTGAGTTTTTTTATGTATTCTGTGCATTGCATTTGATATTTAGAACTTGTCCCGTGTGTGTGCAAAGCGAAAAAGTAGTCTTGTTCAGTCTAGAAAGTGATATAGGCGTTTCTTTGTTAAGCCAGATATATATAGTTTACCCACCTAAAAGTTATGTATCGTAGTTAACCCCTTTGAGCCTATAATCCTGTTTCTTTGGTAACCACATTACAAGTCGTACCCCTTTGTTTGAATCGACCATATATTTGAATCTTGTCACCTCTCATGAGCACTTGAATTGTGATGAATTATGAAAAAGTTAAAGTGTGAGATGGTGGGTTGGCTTTTGAGTGAAACAATTGAAATAAGGAGAAAGGTGCATCGTTTGAAGAAAAAAGAATATACATATATATATATATGTGTGTGTGTGTGTGTGTGTGTGTGTGTGTGTGTGTGTGTGTGTGTGTGTGTGTCAATAAAAGCCACTTGGATTAAGAGAAAAGAAAAAAATATATAAATAGTTGTATTGTAAGAAAACTAATTCTTGATGGTGGTGGCTAGTGATATACTGGTGCTTAAAGAAGTAGGGGCTAATATAAAGTGAAGTTAAGGTGGAGTTTTGGTTTTTCATAAGTATGGGCTTTAATGTTAAAGTGTATGTATTAAAGTGCTTAAGAGAGGTGTAGTCACTTATATCCAAATGTATCCTACCTGACCCGCAGCCTACATTACAACCAATCAAAGTTCTACTTGATCTTAGACTGAATGAGCTCGATTAGTAGAGTATTACACTACGGGCAAGCCTATGAATGTTATTTTTGGGAGAGAGTGAATTTTTCCTATCTTGAGTTCCTACGTTCTTAAAATTCATTGTGTGTGGAACTGCGCTCTTTGTTGGGTGAGGGCACGTGATTAATAAAGGAAAGGTAATGTCGTTGACCTCTATGTTAGAGTAAGTAAGTAAATTGTGAATAAGACATGGTATTTGTGAATCAAATCTTGAGGCGAGGATGTTACACCTTGGTGCTTAGACTATTTTAAATATTCTTGGTGTAATGAGTTAAAGGAATTGCTTAGTGAGGTTGTGTATGTAAGTGTGGTTTGATTGCGTGAGGACGCGCAATGTTTAAGTGTGGGGTATTGATGTGTGGCTATAATTCCATAGTTTCGTACATTATTTGCCTTGCATTTTATATGCTTTAATAATAAACTACACTTTAATTATGCGTAACAGAGTCTATTTTATGTGTAGGTGAATTGGAGATGAAAGTAGAGCAAAAGGAATACTTAAAGTCTAAAGTGTTCTCGAAAACAGCTGAAAAGAAGAAAGAAAGAAAGAAGTGAGCAGCCTACGAATGAGGAAGCTGGCGAAGCCAGGCCTAAAGTGGGCGTTAGAGCTGGCGACGCCAGGCCTGGGGCGAGCTCAAGCTGGCGGTAGACCTCGCGAGGCCAGGTCTGGGCGTGCACATTCCAAGTTTTAAAGACTTATTTCGTCTCCTGGTTTGACTAGGACTTGGCCTACATGTTTAGGTCGTTTCCTACACATATAAATAGACCTAAAACTCCACTTTTGAGGACTTTTGCAACCGGAGGCAAGGATAGCTCGTGGAACAACCGTTGGGAGTTAGACCCATCGGTTTCTACATCCCTTTATCCTTACTTTGTAATTTAATTATGCAAAATACTTTGGATATTGTAACTATGAGTATGAGTAGCTAAACTTCTAATCTACGGTTTTGATGGAACCTATTGGAGGATGATTTTCATGTTACGTTAATATAGATTTGTCGTAGTATTTTCTCTATTTGTTCAACTATATTATTATTGTTGTTGATTGAAGGGCCCTCAATCAACTATGCCTATTTAGTGTGTATTACTCGGGAGAGAGTGCATATTTAGGTAGTTGTTGAACAACATCACTCCTAACGTATATGAGGGATCAATACGAAGGGTTTAAATATGGAATTAGGGATAACGAAACTTTGGTGCTATCCGAGTGAGCCGTAATTAATGCCAGCTAGCGTAATTCGGGAGAATATGTCTAGTAAATTGTGGTAATTACTCGGGAGAGAGTTACGACAGTCAGAGTGCTCATGATCGATAGAGAAGACTTAGGCAAATTTATAGAAGACGTAGCGAAAAGGATTCCAACAATAGGGAAAATCATAACCTTAGATCATTTCAATTCTTGTCTACAAACCGTAGTAGTTAGTTATTAATTGTTGCACTTCCATTACATAATATTTAGTTAGTAAACATCCAAATTGTCACTTAAATATTTCTGAAGATTGATTGCGTGAGTTCGTGCGAGTCTAGTAGTTGTGTTTGATAGGTTAATTCTCTGTGGGATTCGACTCCAGACTTATTAGTCGGAATATATTTGTAACGACCGCTTAGTCCTTTTTATAAGGCATAGTTGGGCGTGATCAGCGCGAAACTGCATCGTTTGGAGGGATTGGTGGGTGGATATTATTGGACCGGGTATTTGGATGGGTGTGGGTATTTGAGACATTGGGCCACCGATTGTTTGGGCCCAAATTAATGTGCAGAGGAGGCAAGCCCAGCTCTTTTCTTTCTTTTCAATATTAGATTTTGGCAAACTCTAGCCATTTTAGACTCAAACTTTAATTGAATCTAATTTTTGTATGGCTAGCCTATTTATCTATTTTACCTAATGATGGACTAATGCAACTAATTAGCTAATTAACTAATTAACTAACCTAAAATGCAATTTGCGATTTTATGTATTTAACTAATGCATCTAATGATGAAATTAAATCCTAAAAATGCAACTAACGTGTTAGAATGCAACAAAACAAAAGAAAAAAATATTTTTTGATATTTTGTGATTTAAGATACTCCTAATTAGGCTAAAGAAAAATGCAAAAATGCAATATATTGCAAAAATAAATAGAGAAAAATTCTCTAACAATCCTACAAAAATCTAAAACAAGTAGAAACCTATTTTTGACCTTTTTAGGAGCAATTTTATACATCGGGCAAAAATTACGTGCTCACAAACACAAACTTGAATAACTTTTACGTAACAAAAGAAAAAAAAGTGACTTTTGGGTAATGAACTCAAAGTTGAATGATCACCCATGAAGTTTAATTCATACTAATCAAACAGTTTACGTTTTGTGCACTAAGAATATAATTTTTGTACATAATTGGTTAAGTTGACCTATGAAAATATGTAGCTCCATGTATTAATCTTGAAGTTAATTTCATTGATGATAATTTAAAATTTTTATTTTATTAATTACACTAAAGTCACTAAGTTATTGTAACGAAAAAACACTTCAACTTTATTTAATAACACCGAAGTCAGTAAAACTATTTTTTTAACAAAAAATTCCTCCGCTTTGTCTAAGTATCACATAAAGTGATTAGGAAAAATCAAATATAATATTTTAGTACAATAAAGTAAGATTGATTAACCATCCATGAAATCACTCCATTAATCCTAATATATTAACCTGAAAAATAGAGTATTAACTTATTATAACTAGTTAAACTGTATTACTAACGAAAGAAATCTTTGCGTTATCGTTATCAGCACATGTAACTTAAACCGTTAAATGTTAATCAATACCCCTAATAAACTATAATGAAGTGATTAGTCAAAAGGAAAAAGGGGGTGGGTTTTGTTGGTTTTTTTTTTGGGGGGGGGGGGGGGGGGGGGGAGGGGAGACTAGTAGTAGCAAATGTGCATATGCAGTTGCATGTGTAAGCAATAATAATAGTCGGGCATGGTCTGGACTCTGGAGTATATTTTTAGCTCATTACTGCAGTCAAAGTGTTATCATCTCTTTCTTCTATAAAAATAACAATTTTACAATGGTCCCAAGATTTACCCCACGTGCCCTTCTTTAAATACCAGCTCATAATCCATTACATACTCCGAACATTTATGTGATTGATTGATTTATGCGGTTGTTACAACTTTTTTACTTAATTTTAGAAACACTAAGAACTGTAATTATCAATCACTGAAATTACTATCATCATATTGTGTTCTTTCTATCTTTTGACTCATTTCTGGCCCCAACTCTGGAGAAATCATCCACAGTTCCAAGCTATTCTTTGACTATGATTCTTCCTTTACACTACTTCTATTCATTTCCTTCAGTTTCTTTACCTTTAGTTTTTTGCAGCTTTAGAAGAAGAAGAGAAAAAATCTGGAATTAAAGAAAATATTGTGGGGTAATAGATGTTGACATAGAAAATGACAAGCTAAATGTAGAAGAACGGCCTTTTTTTTTTTGGAGCATAAATTGAGGGGCCATATTTAAGTTGTTTCCTATAAAGCATATGAGATATTTATGACACGTAGAGTTAGGTAGTTCAACTTAATTAAACCATCAATCTTCTTTCTCACCTTCAACAAACTAATAACATATGTAAAAAGCATATTATAATATATACAAAAATCATCGTTGGATCAGCATTACCTCGTCCAATTATGTTTGGTTTTGGTACTCACGGGTGTCATAATTTTTAACCAACCCGAAATTAGTTACATAAAGACACAACAAATTAAATAAAAGACACCAAAGTAAACCGTACAAATTGCTGAAGTACAAATAGAAAAACGTTAAAGCTAAGATTCCAACGCTTCGTATATCACGACAAAGCATGGAAGTATTGCCCTTGGATTAAATACGTATAATTCCTCGAGATTTGAGTAGATCCCCGCGTACCCGGCTACAGAATCGTATATGGCTGAGCCATTTGTCAACAAGCCAGAACCAGAGCCGGAACAAGTTTCCTCCTCCGTCGTTGGCGAAGCCGCCACATCTTTTGCCGTTTGCTTAATTCTTCCGGCAATAACCCTACACACCAACATCGCCCTACGTTTGGCGGTGCCGCTACCTAGGCAGTCATGGGCCCGTCCACTGCTCGCAGTGGTGCGGACCCCACTAGTTTTGCTTCCTTGGAAGCCGTGACGTATAAGAGAGCAAACTCCGCAACTCGGTAGGGAACCGCACAAGCTGGACGAGCCACGTGCGCCGAGGGAGCACGTAAGGCTCGTGCAGTAAAATCTAAGTAGCTCATTTCCGTCGGCGGCGCATCTTGGGTTTTTCTTGCCTGTGGCGACCGCATGTATCTTTACGGCGTCCCTGCAGTCCTCGAACCGTTGGATCGTGCGTTTGGTATTGTGGACTTTTAGTATCCGTTCGATCTTGCAGATTGGGTTGTCCTTCTTGAGCCAGCTTGATTTGAAGATTATCTCCACTATGTTTCGACTTGAATCTTCTGGACCCAACTCTGACACTGAAAATGCAAAATCTTTTGTTAATAATCTTAATTTAGTATTATTTCACAATATTCTAAATTGACAGTTTGCTTTTTGACAACAATAGATGTACAATTAATAAATTAAGTCCCAATTCTAGATTAATTGCAATCAATTATATGACAACAGTCTTAATTATATTCAGGTCGATTTCATCTGACAACAATATGTGACAAGAAAGGAAAATAATTTAATGGGGTTTTACTTCTAGTTGGTAAGCTATCAAATCTTACTGGCCAATCAGCAATCAATTATCTGTTTATAACAACGTTTTAATATAATAGTTATTGTCAAAATTTTCTCGGAATGTTATAATATATGTCGTCTGTAACATCACTTTACCGCCAATAAAATTTTGCAAAGATGTTTGACTGTATAGGTGTTATTAACTTATCATAAAATTAGCTAGGCAAATTATTGGAACTCAAATAGCAAAACAGATAAGAAAACTGTCTTTATTAAGTAGAGTAGGCTACCAAATGCTTATAATCTAAAGACAAGTATCCCAGTAGAAAGATTCGATCCTTCTTTTGTGCATTATGTTTGGCTAATTTCGGGTGTCGGCTTGTCAATAATAAAAAGAAAAAAATAATTATGGCCAACAAAATTTTCCTCCACGTAATACTGTACAGTTCTTTTCAATTTTATGAAGAGGTAGTTGGAAAATATTACTAGATGGTCCTTTAAATATTTAAATGGTGTAGTACAGTCACTGTTCCGCAAAAGAAAGGCAAGTATTTATGAGGGGGTTCAACCAATGTATCACAAAATATATTTAACATTTAACGTACTTTAATTTTTATTTTTTAATAATGGACAAAGTCCCATGGCTAAATTGCATTACCAATGCCGTTTTGCTTCCACTAACAAAATTTGAACTTTCCTCGACACAATTCAAAGTTTAAATGTTTGTCTAAACCTTGTCTCTTGTTATATAAGATCTAATCATGATTTTTCAATATTAATATGAGCAAATGAAGAAGGAATATGATGAATTCACTTCTATTCATGGAAGCAAGAAAACCAAAATAATATTTTTTCTCAAAATTCCCTAAAAAAGGTCTGGCAAATGCTAAATAAAATGAATATGAATATAAATAGATGGGATCTTATTTTATATATACTAATATAAATAACTTTTCCATTATCAATATAAATTTTATATGTTATATAGCATATTATTTGCCTTATTTTTTTATTAAACTATTAATTCCACTTATTATTGTTAAATTTGCAGTATATAAAAGTTAAACTCGAATAAAAAAACGAAGAAGGTAAACACTACGATAGGCATTTGAGATTTGAAATATAAAAAAGAAAGAGCAACTTAAAGGAAGTAAAAAATTTACCAGCATGCCTAACTGCTTGATGATGTTCCAAGCTCTCAATTTTTGGAAAAACTTCTCCACATTCAGGGCATGCACATATGGTTGACCTTGGTAAAGGGTACCTATATTTTTAATTTTAATTTCACTCATTAGTATATAGTAAGATAATGAAAATTAAGGAGATAATTTTTTCTATAGATAGCAAGCTGTGTGAGCTTGACTATGGTATTGTACAGGTGGTAATTAATAAAAGTTCAGTTAATTACCAAAAAAAATAAATTAAGGAGATTTAAAAATGAAAGTTAAAACCATATACCAAAAAAGAAAAATCATATACCTGCTAGGATCAACTATCATGTGACACTCATAACATCCAGAAAGCTTTCGAAATTGCATTCCTCTTGAAGAAGAAGAAGAAGTAGTAGTATACGTGGAACTAGCACTACCGTTTGATCTAGCAAGAGACCTCGAAGATGATGATTGGCCATGATGAGAAGTTTTATTCTTGCTTAGAAGTCGAGTTTCTTGGCCTAAACTGCTACTTTCTGGTGAATTATCAGCTCTGTGTACAACTCTTGTGTTTCCATGTACAACATCCCTGATATTAAAACATAACATAATTAAATAATTAAAAACAGTTTAACCTTAATAGTCACACAATTCAATATAATGTCATGACTACTCTGGAAAAAAAATTATGTTAAACTTTTAGATAAGTTAGTAACACAGTATAATACCTGAAACTACAAATGGAACTGCAAGAACCTAACTTAGAATTTTTGGATGCAGGATCATGAACTGCTGAGTTTTCGATTTGTTTGCAAGTCAATAAGTTCTTGAATTGATCCCATGAAGATGGTTGCTTTTGTTTCTCCTTCTGCTGTTTGATTTGCTGTTTTTTCCTGCGTTTAGAAGGTTGTTTTTGGGTGTTCTCTGATATTTCTGGTGTAAAAGTTAAGAGTGCCATAAAAAGTAGAGCTAGAAAATGAAAAAGAAGAACTATTGTTGAAGAAGAAGAAGAACCTCTCTTCTTCATATGAGAAGAGAGAGAGAGAGAGAGAGAGAGAGAGAGAGAGAGAGAGAGAGAGTTTTTCTAACTTTTTATGTTACTTTGAGTGTAAAGAGTGAGTTGTTTCTTTCTTTTTATTAATGGAGAGGGATCCAAGAAGTGGGAGGCAAAGAAAAAGAAGTTGGGCTTTTTTACTATCTACTCCCTCTACTGTATTTAATATTCCATTTGCTGGTTCTTAGCCTAAACATGATGCATTTGTCTTTTTTATCTTATGTAAAACTTGATTAATCTATACTTTTTTTTAATTAATCTGCACTTATATATCCAAGTGATTTTCTACTAATCTCAACCTTTCGCATTAGATTTGACTTATGGCAAGACCAAGTCATGAATTGATAGTTGATCAACCATGGTTAAGTCTGCACTACGAAGTGACTTAATGTACTTATTCAACTTTAAAATGTTTATTGGCGATTTAAGTTGATTTCCTTTTTAAGAATTGCATTAAATTTAGCACACAAGCACATACTAGACGCAACTTCAATTTCTATTTCAACTCTTTTTTTCATTTAATAAATCACGTTAAAACACTTTCATGGGAAGATGTATACGATGAAAAACCGGTTTCGACCTTCGTATGATTCGTCAAGATTAGAACATAATGGATCGAAAGTTATCTTCATAATATCAGGTATGAGATCCGAAGCCATGTTACCATGCTCAAGTTTCTGGGACCAATTAAGTACCGAGCTCGAAGTCAATATTGAGCTCGATTCCAAATCGAACTATGATATATGAGGCGGTGTTATCGAGCTTAAAAGCCAGAGACCGGCCAATATCGAGCCAAAGTCAATACCGGATCCCGAGCCAATATCGATCTCTAAACCGAAAATCGACCAATACCAAGTCTGGTCAAGATCGAGCCAAGAGACAAGAGCCGTTACAGCCGCACTAAGGGGGAGAATCTCGGCGGGAATAAGGAAAAATCTAATCTATCATGGGATCCCCACTATGTATTTTTAATTATATCTAAAGTAGGATCCCTCCACTATAAGATGGATAGATATTATTTCTGTAGGGGGGACATGAAGGCATTGATACACTCTCATATTATTGATATTCACAGAGAAAAATATACTGATATAAAAATATTGAGATTATCCTCTTGTGAGCTTTTTACATTGATCCATCTTGCTTGTTCATAAAATAGCTTTTTATTTCAATTTGGTTGGTATTTCATTCTTCATACAGTCAATACCCAGTATATTTCTACTTACTTTCCGATTTGTGTCAAGTTGTACCACGTATCCTTAGAACTACGTATAAATTCAAGTCTATCCGTTTTTCGGATAAACAATTCGGCGCCCACCGTGGGGCTAAGGATAACAGTGGTTGTTTGGTACGAATCTCTACAAAATACACCATTTTACACTTGCTCTTGGAAGCATCTTTGTTTTCAGGTTAAAAACGATGAATTCTCAATTAATGGCCCTACCTATCGATAACGGAGTTGGCCTTCAAGATGAGAACAACAACTTAACCCTCGGGGGTGGAAGGCCACTCGTCGATCCCATTGGAGCTCGGGTCGAAGAGCCAATAGACGTCAATTCACATGCAGCCATAGAGGCGAACCAACGTTCCGACCCTGAAAACAACATCCATGGTGGAACTCGGTCTGCAGTTCGAAATACCCAAAATACTAAGGAAAACTGAATCAGCTTGCGTATGATCTTCGAGATGTTGCAAGCTCAACAAGTAGCAATATCCCAGTTGCAGAGCCAAACCCAGGCACCGACCAGACTCGAGCCAGTCCACCCCAAGAAGTTATCTACAAAACGGGGCCATCTATAGTAAGGTCAAATGAGCAAGAATCGGGGACTAATCCCGAAATCGTTAAGATGCTCGAAGAATTGACAAAACAAATAGAGTCAGGAGAAAGGAGGATCGAGGCAAACGACAAAAATGTGGAAACATATAACTCCAGGGTTGATCATAAACTCTACAGAGTATTTGCTAGAAAACTTCTAAATACAACTATCCAGAAATAAGTATAAATAGTGCAAAACAAAAACTAGAAGGTGACTCTGAAGCCTGCGAACGCAGCAGCAGGTTTACCTTGAGTCTCCACAGCAACAGTCCACACAGCTAGTTAACGAACAAGTACCTGGATCTGTAAAAAATGTGCAGAAGAGTAGCATGAGCACACCACAGCGGTGCCCAGTAAGTATCAAGACTAACCTTGGTGGAGTAGTGACGAGGAACAGTCAAGATACCCACTCGTCTAATAAACTGAACAGATATAAGTACATGAATAACAGAAGTATGATGTCTACATAAAGACTATGCAATATGGCTCACAATACAGTAATAGCATTAAAGCAAGAAATAACAAGTATCAGCGAAATATCATAAAAAATGACGCAGACAAAGTGAATGGAACATAACCTAAATCCGGAATCACGAATACAGCAAGAACAAGTAATAACTCAGTAATTACAATCGCTTTTACATCAGGTTTTAGTCAACAACTCCACGAGGTACCGAACCTCGGACAATTTACAACTCACGGGTCTCAATATCTGAACCCTAACACTTGGCATCATGTGCCTTCATAACACCTCATAACCACACTGATGACTCACGTGCCAATAGAGGCATTCTCACATAGAAGGCAAGTAAACAAGGGTGAGCATCTATGGTCAACAATATCAAGAATACCTATTATCCGATAAGAGTGCTTAACTACGTGTATACTTGTGCAAGTGTCCTAACATAGTCCATACGAGCAAATAAGCATAAGGAAGAAGAAGAACGGTCAACACGTAGAATATTTTCTCACAGCTTTCACAAGATAAAGCTCACACAGGTACGTATACCACTACACAAATATCAACAACAAGAATGCCCCCAGGCCATAAATCATCACAAATCAATCCCTCACACAGCTCACCTTGTCTCGCCACATGTGCAATAGTAACATAAATGCCTGTCTTGTCTCGCCACACGTGCATAATAATGTTCCCACCTTGTCTCGCCACATGTGCAACCCACACATATATATATCCCACCTTGTCACGCCGCATGTGCAAATATCAATAGTAACAATAGCATGGCAGAAACCTCGTACAACCCCAAAACAACAACTGCACGGCAGAAACCTCATGCATCACAATAATAACAACCGCACGGCAGAAACCTTGTGCATCACCACAACAAATAATGTTAGGCGTAAAGTGAACAACTCAACAAAGGGAAACTAATGTGTATCAACGATCCCACAATATACATTTCAACAACAGAAAAACTAACACGAGTCAAATAATTCCAAATAAAACAAGTCGACTAAGATATAGGATATCTAAAACTTCTTTTAAGGTTGAGAAATTACTAACGATTTTCAATAATTAAATTAAGGATAAGCAGCGGAAAGATAATCATAACCTCAATTAAGACTGAACGAATTATAAGATGATACAATAATAATTTTAAATAAATATAAGCAGTTATGAAAAGATAGCATGGCAATAGAGGAGGTAAAATCTTCAGTTAAGTCAAACAAAAGTCAAATAGGCAATAAGAGTGAATCCTGAAAGTAATTAATTTTAATTAAAGTATGTAGAGGCGAAACTAATAAATAAGAACTTAATCATATCAAGAACAACTTCATACTCAGTGAATATAAGGACCTAATAATCCTAAAAGACCAACTTTCCACAAATAAGTCCGTGCGCGCACTCGTCACCTCGTGCACACGGCTACAATCAACATAGAAGACTCAAATCCTAAGGGGAAAATCCCCCACACAAGGTTAGGCAAGATACTTACCTCGAACTAAGCTCAAACACTCCGTAAGAATGCCTTTTCCTCAATTATCCGACTCCGAATAACCCAAATCTAGCCAAACACAATTGCATAACATAAATACAACAATAATAGACTTATCTAATCAATGAAATCAATATTTAATAAAAAAATTTGAAATTTGCCCTAAAAAGTCGACCTGGGCCCACGTCTCGAAATTAGGTAAAAATCATAAAATATGAACACCCATTCACTCACGAGTCCAACCATATAAGAATTACTCAAATCCGACCAAAAGTTCCCTTTCAAAACTCGAAGTCTTTATCGAAGAAGTTCTTCCAATTTATCCCAATTTCAACCCCAAAAATCCGAAACTAAATGAAGAAAATAACTATAGATTAATGCAATATAACCAAAAACGAGTTAGGAATCATTACCCCGAAGCTTCCTCTAAATATCCCTTGAAAAATTGCCAAATTACGAGCTCTCAAGTCCAAAAATGAAGAATGAAACCAAACCCTCGGATTTCTCTTTTCTGCCCAGGCGTGACCGCACCTGCGCATAATTAGCCGCATCTGCGCGACCGCAGGTGCGCATGTCCAACCGCACATGCGCTTCCTCTCGCTTCTGCGCGCCAAAAATCCACTTCTGCGGAGCCGCTGATGCGCACAATTTCTCCGCACCTATGGAGACTGTCGAGTCCAGCTCTTCTCGCACCTGCGCCTCAATCTTCGCATCTGTGGGCATCGCAGATGTAGAATTTTCCTCGTACCTGCGACCCCTGGCACTCCTCCATTTTTCCGCTTTTGTGCTTGCCTCTCCGCACGTGCGCTATCGCACCTGCGGTCTATTCTTCGCAGGTGCGAAAATACAGAAGCATGAAGACTTAGCAGTAACACAAATCAAACTTTTAATCCTTTAAGCACCCGAAACTCACCCGAGGCCCCCGGGACCTCAAACAAATATACCAATCAATCCTAATACACCATACGAACTTAGTCGAGCCTTAAAGTCACATCAAACAACGTCGAAACACGAATCGCACCATGAATCGAACTTATAAATTTCAAATCTTTCAACTTCTAAAACTCGTGCCAAAACCTATCAAATCAACCCGGAATGACGTCAAATTTTGCAGGCAAGTCCCAAATAACATAATGGAGCTGTTCCAACTCTCGGAATCGCATTCCGACCCCGATATCAAAAAGTCCACTTCCGGTCCAAATCTCCAAAAATTCGACTTTCACCATTTCAAGCCTAAATCAGCTGTAGACCTCGGATTTACAGTCCGTACACGTTCCTAAGTCCAAAATCACCCAACAGAACTAATAGAATTGACGGAACTCCATTCCGGAGTCGTCTTCACATAGTTCCGACTACGATCAAAATTCTATGACTTAAGCTTCCGTTTTAGGGACTAAGTGTCCCAAATCACTCTAAATCATCGGTAACTGAATTCAACCTCGCACGCAAGTCAATACACATAATATGAAGCTGCTTAGGGCCTTATGCAGCCGGACGAGACTTAAATTCTCAAAACGACCGGCCGGGTCGTTACATCCTTTCCCTCTTAAACAAACGTTCGTCCTCGAACGTGCTAAGCATCGCCTCGAAGTCTTGAAATCACTGAAAGCACATATTCAATATGCACCCGTGGGTGACCCCACGTCACCCCAATCCACATAAGCCTAACGACACCATCTCAACTATAATTTATCCGTTCTATCAACACCGATAAGCCTTAGAGTCAATTCTCACATTCCATTTGTGTTCAAAAGACTTGATTCTAAATCCATAATCGATATCAGTCTCAACCAGCTATAACAACTCATGCCTACACCTACAAGGTACGACCACATAACAAAATGCCACACATAGGCCCATAATAACATTTCTAATCACAATAGCTGCCCGAAATCAAAACCAGCACGGGCAATTAGACCCATATCCGTTAGCAACCCATTTCAAACCTCCACAACGCTGATAATGATGCAAGAAACACGAAGACCTCATAACTATACACCCAATTCAACAAATCATAACTAACACCATCGGGCACACACCCCGCAAGCCAAAACTCAATAAGCACATAACGAAATGGACTAAGTATGTAAAGGGAAACACATAAGATAAATATCAAACAAGCCCAACAAGCACAACTTTCTAACAATACCCTACTACGAATCAATTCAAAAGGAAAACTCAAAGTACATGAACAAATCATAAGGATCTCATCTTGGTATCACCCTCCACCGCGGCACGCAGCCCGGCTCAAACATATCAAATCACATGGAAATCGCGAGGGTCTCGCCCTCAACTTTGAATCACAAGTCGAATACACATCATACCAATGGAAATCTTCCACTAACTCAATTCTGCCAATAAAAATCTCAACACTTGCTAAATCCTCACCCCGGTAGAGTATCAAATCACAAATTATAACCAAATTTACTCAGGAATCACATCAAACCTACCATAATGGACAACGTGAATTCACTTGTAGTCTCGTAACTTTCAATAATGAATAGAAACAAACGATAGACACGGGCTACCGCTCATAGAGTCTCCCAACAGGGCAAACACATATATAGAATACTGAGTCATGAACTCACACATAGGTGGAACAACAAATAAGGAAACTCACCCCGATAAGTAGAACCGAATCAAATACGAATAGTGCCCCTTTGTAACAAATCAAAAGCATACCTGTATGACATCATCTGGAGCAATGACCTCAAGCCTACTATATGAAACACATCAACGGGCCGGGCCTTCCCCTCTTGGGAGCCCTCTACTTGCCTGAATACTCCGTTGTGACATGCCTGTCCGGAGTCTAGGATAATATCTCACCCTATGGCTGGTATCTCCACACTAGAAGCAACCTCTCTGCTTACGTGGCTGTGGGAACTGTGCGGTATGGGTACTCTGAGACCCAGGAGCACGTGAAGCTTTGTGCGAAGCTTGTAGTGCAAACTGAACTGGCTGACCCATAAAACCTCTACCATGTCATACCCTGCCTCCAAAATAAGGACCAGTAGATCTCTCCAGTCTACGAGGCCCCCTCACCTCCCTGTCCACTCTCTCCTGATCTCGCATGTACTCTCTCTCGTGGCCCCGCCCATCTCCTCTCTCCTGGTCCCACATGCCCTCTACTCGGCGAGCGATCCCTACCACCTATTAAAATAAAACATCTGACTCTAACTCCCGAGCCATGCTGAACCGAATATCATGTCTGAGTCCCTCAATGAATTTACGGACACGCTCTCTAACTGTGGCGACCAAAGTAGGTGCATGCCTGGCCAAATCACTGAATCTCACAGCATACTCTGACACTGACATAGTGCCTTGGCGCAGCTGCTCAAACTCCACGCGCCATGCATCTTGAAGGGACTGAGGTGCAAACTCTCTTAGGAACATCTCTGAAAACTAAACCCATGTAGGTGAATCTAACTCGGTTGGGCTACCCAACTCATATGCCTGCCACCACTGGTAAGCTGCTCCCCTAAGCTGGAACGTAGTAAAAGCAATCCCGCTCGTCTCCATAATACCCATAGTACGGAGAACGCGATGACACTCCTCCAGAAAATCCTGTGCACTCTCTGAAGCCAAACCACTAAATGTAGGAGGGTCATATTTCTTGAACCTTTCAAGTCTAAGCTGCTCTTCCTCAGATGTTGCTGCCCTGACCATAGACTGAACTGAGACTACAGGCTGTGTCGCCATGACACCTAGAACCTGACCAACATGAACTCACTACTCTGGGGTGTGGGCGGCGGGAGTCTGGGCTCCTCCCCCAGTCTGTGAAATAGCTGGTGCAACCGGAATCAACCCCGCCTGAGCCAGTGTACCAATCATGCTCAAGAACTGTGCTAAGGTCTCCTGAAGTCCGGGGGTAACAACAGGCGCCTCTGGTACCTGCTCCCCACTTGGAACTAATGGCGGCTCCTCAACTGCTGCTCTGGTAGATGCTCTGGCTGTGACACTTACTCCTCGTCGGCCTCTGCCTCTACCTCTAGTGATACTTGTTCCAGGAGCAGCGTCATCTATAACTGTAGCTCGTGTCCTCACCAGCTGTGAGAGAATGGAATGATAAAAGTTCAAACTCTGAGATCAATAACCTGGCACGATAGGAATGAAAGAAGTGAGATTGTCCTAAATGTTCTGTAGCCTCTCGAAGATAAGTACAAACGTCTCTGTACAGATCCGCAAGACTCTACCCAAACTCGCTTATGACTCGTAGCACCTATGAACCTAGAACTCTGATACCAACTTGTCACGACCCAATTTTTCCTCCGTTGGGTATCGTGATGGCACCTAGTCTTAGGTACTAGGTAAGCCTAACAAAAATTAAACACAACAACATTATTTAATTAGAATCTCTTAAAATTCCCAAAACCGGTAGTACAAATCATAAGCTCTACAGAGTGTTTGCTAGAAAACTTCTAAATACAACTGTCCAGAAATAAGTATAAACAGTGCAAAACGAAAACTGGAAGGTGACTCCGAAGCCTATGAACGCAGCATCAGGTTTACCTTGAGTCTCCACAGCAACAGTCCACACAGCAACAGTCCACACAGCTAGCTAACGAACAAGTACCTGGATCTGCACAAAATATGCAGAAGAGTAGCATGAGCATACCACAACGGTGCCCAGTAAGTATCAAGACTATCCTCGGTGGAGTAGGGACGAGGAACAGACAAGACACCCACTCGTCTAATAAACTGAACAGATATAAGTACATGAATAACATAAGTATGATGTCTATATAAAGACTATGCGATATGGCTCACAATACAGTAATAGCATTAAAGCAAGAAACAACAAGTATCAGCGGAATATCATAAAAAATGACGTAGACAAAGTGAATGGAACACAACCTAAATCCGGAATCACGAATACAGCTAGGACAAGTAATAACTCAGTAATTACAACCGTTTTTACATCAGGGTTTAGTCAACAACTCCACGAGGTACCGAACCTCGAACAATTTACAACTCACGGGTCTCAATACCTGAACCCTAACACTTGGCATCATGTGCCCTCATAACACCTCATAACCACACTGATGACTCACGTGCCAATAGAGGCATTCTCACATCGAAGGCAAGTAAACAAGGGTGAGCATCTACGCTCAACAATATCAAGAACACCTCTTATCCGATAAAAGTGTTTAACTACATGTATGCTTGTGCAAGTGTCCTAACATAGTCCATACCAGCAAATAAGCATAAGGAAGAAGAAGAACGGACATCACGTAGAATATTTTCTCACAGCTTTCACAAGATAAAGCTCACACAGGTACGTATACCACTACACAAATATCAACAACAAGAATGTCCCCAGGCCATAAATCATCACAAATCAATCCCTGACACAGACCACCTTGTCTCGCCACGTGTGCAATAGTAACATAAATGCCCGCCTTGTCTCGCCACACGTGTATAATAATATTCCCACCTTGTCTCGCCACATGTGCAACCCACACATATATATATCCCACCTTGTCACGCCGCATGTGCAAATATCAATAGTAACAATAGCACGGCAGAAACCTCGTGCAACCCCATAACAACAACCACATGGCAGAAACCTCGTGCATCACAATAATAACAACCGCACGGCAGAAATCTTGTGCATCACCACAACAAATAATGTTAGGCGTAAAGAGAACAACTCAACAAAGGGAAACTAATGTGTATCAACGATCCCACAATATACATTTCAACAACAGGGAAACTAACACGAGTCAAATAATTCCAAATAAAACAAGTCGACTAAGATATAGGATATCTAAAACTTCTTTTAAGGTTGAGAAATTACTAAGGATTTTCAACAATTAAATTAAGAATAAGAAGCGGAAAGATAATCATAACCTCAATTAAGACTGAATGAATTATAAGATGATACAATAATAATTTCAAATAAATATAAGCAGTTATGAAAAGATAGCATGACAATAGAGGAGGTAAAATCTGCAGTTAAGTCAAACAAAAGTCAAATAGGCAATAAGAGTGAATCCTGAAAGCAATTAATTTTAATTAAAGTATGTAGAGGCGAAAGTAGTAAATAGGAACTTAATCATATCAAGAACAACTTCATACTCAGTGAATATAAGGATCTAAAAATCCTAAAAGGCCAACTTTCCACAAATAAGTCTGTGCGCGTACTCGTCACCTCGTGCACACGGCTACAATCAACATAGAAGACTCAAATTCTAAGGGAAAAATCCCCCACACAAGGTTAGGCAAGATACTTACCTCGAACCAAGCTCAAACACTCCGTAAGAATGCCCTTTCCTTAATTATCCGACTCTGAATGGACCAAATCTAGCCAAACACAATTGCATAACATGAATACAACAATAATAGACTTATCTAATCAATGAAATCAATATTTAATAAAAAAATTCGAAATTCACCCTAAAAAGTCGACTCGGGCCCACGTCTCGGAATCGGGTAAAAATCACAAAATATGAACACCCATTCACTCACGAGTCCAACCATATAAGAATTACTCAAATCCGACTACAAATTCCCTTTCAAAACTCGAAGTCTTTTTCGAAGAAGTTCTTCCAATTTATCCCAATTTCAACCCCAAAAATCCGAAACTAAATGGAGAAAACAACTATAGATTAATGCAATACAACCAAAAATGAGTTAGAAATCATTACTCCAAAGCTTCCTCTGAAATTCCCTTGAAAAATCGCCAAATTCCGAGCTCTCAAGTCCAAAAACGAAGAATGAAACCAAACCCTCAGATTTCTCTTTTCTGCCCAGGCGTGACCGCACCTGCGCATAATTAGCCGCATCTGCGTGACCGTAGGTGCGCATGTCCAACCGCACTTGCACTTCCTCTCGCTAACGCGCGCCAAAAAATCCGTTTCTGTGAAGCCGCTGATGCGCACAATTTCTCCGCACCTGCGGAGATTGTCGAGTCCAGCTCTTCTCGCACCTGCGCCTCAATCTTCGCATCTGCGGGTATCACAGATGCGGAATTTTCCTCTCACCTGCGACCCCTGGCACTCCTCCATTTTTCCGCTTCTACGCTTGCCTCTCCGCACGTGCGCTATCGCACCTGCGGTCTATTCTTCGCAGTTGCGAAAATACCAGAAGCCTGAAGACTTAGCAGTAACACAAATCAAACTTTTAATCCGTTAAGCACCTGAAACTCACCCAATGCCCCCGGGACCTCAACCAAATATACCAACCAATCCTAATACACCATAAGAACTTAGTCGAGCCTTAAAGTTACATCAAACAATGTCGAAACCATGAATCGCACCATGAATCGAACTTATAAATTTCAAGTCTTTCAACTTCTAAAACGCGTGCCGAAACCTATCAAATCAACCTGGAATGACGTCAAATTTTGCAGGCAAGTCCCAAATAACATAAAGGAGTTGTTCCAACTCTCGAAATTGCATTCCGATCCCAGTATCAAAAAGTCCACTTCCGGTCCAAATCTCCAAAAATTCGACTTTCACCATTTCAAGCCTAAATCAGCTGCAGACCTCAGATTTACAGTCCGGACATGCTCCTAAGTCCAAAATCACCCAACAGAGCTAATGGAATCGACGGAACTCCATTCCAGAGTAGTCTTCACATAATTCCGACTACGGTCAAAATCCTAAGACTTAAACTTCCGTTTTAGGGACTAAGTGTCCCAAATCACTCTGAATCATCCGGTAACTGAATTCAACCACGCACGCAAGTCAATACATATAATATGAAGCTTCTCGGGGCCCTATGCCGCCGAACGAGACTTAAATTCTCAAAACGACCGGTCGGGTCGTTACACTTAGATTCCCAAAAAATCATATATAAGCCTTTCCCCCCGAGCACGACCCCTAAACCGATCCCAAAGAAGTTTTGCATGCCCGAGATTCCTAAATATAATGGAACGATCGACCCCAACGAACATGTCACCTCTTACACATGTGCCATCAAAGGGAATGATCTAGAGAACGATGAGATTGAATCTATATTATTGAAAAAATTCGGTGAAACCCTGTGAAAGGGAGCAATGATATAATATCATAATTTCCCGTCTAACTCTATTGATTCTTTTGCTATGCTTGCAGATTCTTCCGTAAAAGAACATGTTGGGGCCATAAAGGTCGAGGGCAGGAAGTCGACCATATTCAAGGTAAGTCAAAAGGATAACGAGATGCTAAGAGAATTCGTATCTCGTTTCCAAATGGAGCAAATGGATCTACCACCAGTCACAGACGATTGGGTTGTTCAAGCTTTCACTCAAGGTCTAAACAAACGAAGCTCGATGGCTTCACAGCGGCTGAAGCATAACCTAATCGAGTACCCAGCTATTACTTGGGCCGATGTGCATAATCGGTATCAATCCAAAATAAGAGTCGAAAACGACCAGTTGGGTTCTGGGTCCGATATTAAAAGGGATATCGACCGAGAACCAAGGTCAAATAAGGATCGATATCGGCCGTATAACGGTGATCGTAGGGGTAGCGAACCTTCGCATAAACCCGTACAAGGTGAAAAAAGAAATTATCGAGGCCAAGGGTCTCGGGGGCTGATGAACAGGAATGGGTTCGACAGGCATACCGGACCTAAGAAAGCACATCGGTTATCGGAGTATAACATCAGCATCGATGCATACGATATCGTATCGGCTATCGGACCCATCCAAGATACTAAATGGCCTCGACCTATGGAGACCGATCCTACCTAGAGGAATCCCAATCAAATGTGCGAATATCATGGCACTCATGGCCACAGGACGGAAGATTGCAGACAACTAAGAGAGGAGGTAGCTCGATTATTTAACAAAGGGCACCTTCGAGAATTTTTAAGTGACAGGGCCAAAAACCATTTCAAAAATAGGAATTTCAATAGACAAAATGAACAAGAAGAGCCACAACACATCATCCACATGATCATTGGTGGGATCGATACCCCCAGGGGGCGGTGCTTAAACGCACTAAGATGTCGGTTGTAAGAGAAAAGCGATCTCGGACTCAGGATTACACCCCTGAAGGAACCTTGTCCTTTAATAACGAAGACGCGGAAGAAATCATGCAACCACATAATGATGCACTAGTAATATCTGCACTTATGAAAAACTCAAGTTAAACGTGTGTTAATAGATCCAGGTAGGTCGACCAACATCATTCGATCGAGGGTCGTAGAGCAACTCGGTCTACAGGACCAGGTCTTGCCCCCGACCTTGGTACTAAACGGATTCAATATGGCATGTGAAACTACTAAGGGCAAAATAATCTTGGCAGTTAACGTGGCCGGAACCATCCAAGAAATGAAGTTCCACGTGATCGAAGGCGATATGAGATACAACGTCTTGTTCGGAAAGCCGTGGATCCACCAGGTTTTGAAGTTCCCAACATTGGAAGGAATCAAAACGGTCTACGGGGAGAAACCGGCCGTAAAAGAAATGTTTGTCGTCGATGAAGTGATTCTGATGTCATCATTATCATCAGCAAAAGGTTCGGATTCGAATGAGGAACGGAATACCAAATAGCAATTACAAACGTCAGCTTCTCCCCAATTAGAGAATCAGAAGACTGACGAAGATGATGAACATAGGATCCCTCGATCTTTCGTGGTTTCCGATGATTCCGATGCCACCCAATCAACAATCGAAGAACTGGTGCTAGTCATACTAATCGAATATCTGCCCGAACGAAAGGTATACCTGGGCACGGGGATAGATCCCGAGATCAGGAGAAAGCTTATTCAATTTCTTATAGTTAACATAGACTGTTTTGCTTGGTCCCATCTTGACATGACAGGGATCCCACCGGGAATAACCACTCATAAGCTAAGCCTGGACCCAAAATTCCACCCGGTAAAACAAAAAAGGAGGCCCCAGTCCGAGGTCAAACACGCCTTCATCAAAGACGAGGTAACCAAACTTCTTAAAATAGGGTCCATTCGGGAAGTAAAGTACCCCGAATGGCTAGAAAATATGATGGTAGTCCCTAAAAAGGGGAACAAACTTAGAATGTGTATAGATTATAAAGACCTGAATAAAGCATGCCATAAGGACTCTTTTCCTTTGCCTAATATCGATCGAATGATTGATGCCACGGTCGGCCACGAGACTCTCAGTTTTCTTGATGCCTATTCCGGGTACAACCAAATATAGATGAATCCGGAGGATCAGGAAAAGACCTCATTTATCACTAAGTACATGACCTATTGTTATAATGTAATGCCATTTGGCCTAAAATGCTGTTGCAACTTACCAACGCCTAGTAAACATAATGTTCAAAAAGCAACTAAGAAAATCAATGGAAGTTTATATTGATGACATGTTGGTTAAATCCCTGCGAGCAGAGGACCATTTAAAGCATTTGTAGGAAACTTTCGACATACTAAGAGAGTGCAATATGAAACTCAATCCCGAAAAATGTGCTTACGGGGTTGGCTCGGGCAAGTTTCTCGATTTTTTGGTATCCAATCGAGGAATCGAGATTAACCCCGATAAAATCAAAGCAATCGAAGACATCACAGTGGTAGATAATGTAAAGGTCATGCAAAGGCTAACAGGATGGATAGCCTCCCTGGGACTATTCATTTCGAGATCCTCGGATATGAGCCACCGATTTTTCTCTTTGCTTAAAAAGAAAAGTAATTTTTCATGGACTCTAGAATGTGATCATGCTTTGGAAAAGCCAAAATGGTATCTATCGAGCCCTCTGTTGCTTCATACCCCGAAGGCAGACGAATAAATTTACATGTATCTAGTTGTCTCGGAGGTATAGGTAAGTGGAGTCCTAATTCAAAAAGAGAGAGGTACGCAATTCCCTATTTATTATGTCAGTCGAACTTTAGGCGAGGCCGACACTAGATATCCACACTTTGAAAAATTAGCGCTTGCTTTAATAAGTTCCTCTAGGAAGTTAAAACCATATTTCCAGTGCCATCTAATACATGTTATAACAACTTATCCTCTAGGAAATATTTTACACAAACCTGGGCTTTCAGGTCGATTGGCCAAATGGGACATAGAAATCGGCGGGTACGACATCGAGTATCGACCTCGAACTGCTATCAAATCCTAAATTTTAGCGGACTTCGTGGCTGACTTTACGCCGATCTTCGTACCCGAGATCAAAAAGGAATTACTGATAAAATCGGGTACGTCTTCGGGAATTCGGACCCTCTTTACGGACGGTGCCTCGAATGCAAAGGGGTCCGGACTGGGCATCGTACTAAAATCGCCCATATGTAATATAGTTAGACAGTCTATTAAAACTACAAAATTAACTAATAATGAGGCCGAGTATGAGGCCGTGATTGCAGGTCTCTAACTATCTAGAAGCTTGGTTTCCGAGGTCGTGGAGGCTAAATGTGATTCCCTCCTTATGGTAAATCAAGTTAACGGGACTTTTGAAGTCCGGGAAGATCGAATGCAGAGGTACTTGGATAAAT
This sequence comes from Nicotiana tomentosiformis, assembly GCF_000390325.3. Taxonomy (NCBI): domain Eukaryota; kingdom Viridiplantae; phylum Streptophyta; class Magnoliopsida; order Solanales; family Solanaceae; genus Nicotiana; species Nicotiana tomentosiformis. The sequence goes on along the minus strand of NC_090815.1, from coordinate 130,454,285 downwards.
TGCAAGTGACTCTACATCGATTTTAGGAATGGACTTTGCAACATGTACTTCGAGGGCAGAACAGTGAGGCCGACGCTCATGCAAACTTAGGGTCGTCGGTCGAGGATGACGAACTCAACTCGGGGACTGTCGTGCAACTCATAAAATCGGTAATCGAGGAAGGTCATACCGAGATAAAATCCACAAGTCTAACCTGGGATTGGAGAAACAAATATATATAGTACTTCAAGAACGGAAAACTTCCATCGGAACCAAAGGAATCGAGAACTCTACGCACAAAAGCTGCACGGTTCACCTTATCCAATGATGGAACGCTGTTTAGAAGGACGTTCGATGATCCACTGGCAATATGTTTGGGACCAGGAGATACCAAATACATCCTATGTGAGATTCATGAGGGCACTTGTGGGAATCATTCCGGTGCAGATTCATTAGTCCACAAAATAATCAGAGCAGGATATTATTGGATCGATATGGATAAAAATGCAAGGAAGTTCGTTCGAAAATGCGACAAATGTCAAAGACATGCACCCATGATTCATCAACCCGGGGAACTTCTCCACTCGGTCCTAGCTCCTTGGCCTTTCATGAAATGGGGAATGGACATCGTCGGCCCCCTCCCATCGGCCCCAGGTAAAGCTCAGTTTATTTTATTTATGACTGATTATTTCTCTAAATAGGTTAAAGCACAGGCTTTCGAGAAAGTCAGAGAAAAGGAGGTGATAGACTTCATTTTGGACCACATCATATGTCGGTTCGGGATGCCATCCGAGATTGTATGTGACAATGGAAAGCAATTAGTCGGAAGCAAAGTAACCAAATTTCTCGAAGATCGCAAAATCAAAAGGATCATATCAACACCTTATCATCCCAGCGGGAACGGACAAGCCGAATCGACCAACAAAACCATCATCCAAAATCTTAAGAAAAGATTAACCAATGCTAAAGGAAAATGGAAGAAATACTACCCGAAGTCCTATGGGCATACCGCACAACATCGAAATCGAGTACCGGAGCGACACCATTCTCGTTGGTTTATGGAACTGAAGCTCTTATCCCGGTTGAGGTCGGAGAACCTAGCATCAGGTTTTGATATGCAACAAATGAGTTGAATAACGAGACGATGAACACGAGCCTTGAATTATTGGACGAAAAACGAGAAGCAGCCCTCGTCCGATTAGCCGCTCAAAAATAGCAGATCGAAAGGTATTATAATCGAAGAACCAATCTTCAGTATTTTAAAATCGGGGACTTAGTGCTAAGGAAAGTTACCCTCAACACCCGAAATCCAAATGAAGGAAAACTGGGTCCTAACTGGGAAGGTCCGTATAAGATTTTCGAAATCGTAGGTAAAGGATCCTACAAGCTCAGTATGATGAACGGCAAACAACTACCAAGCAATTGGAATGTGTCACACCTAAAATGATACTACTGCTAAGGTACAACCCTCCCATGTTCATTTATATTTCGAAACTAACCCTTGCAGGAGTTCGACCAGGAACATGGATAGATTAGTCAACCCGAAGCCTTTGGGCCCGAAAGCACGCGTTGCACTCCTTTTCCCTTAGACCGATTTTATCCCAAATGGGTTTTTCGGCAAGGTTTTTAATAGGGCAATCATTGATCGTGCTAACTTAGAACAATTTAACATTATCCAAGCCCTCTTTACAATCAACCTCGAATACTTGGGGCATTACCGTCGAATATATCAAGTTATATCAAGTTCGATCATAAAGTTCGATGCAAAGAAGTTACTTCATGACAACATAGTTTCGATAGGAAAAATTATAAGAGCCAAATGGTCAAAACGAACCATGCTCGTGGAGTTAGCTCGATCCCTGGTACAAAAACATGAACACATGTATAATGACATAAAGAGAAAATTCTCCTTTACCGATATCTCATATCTCAGAATCCATCCCTTATTTCGTGATCTATTATGCAAACAGACTCAAGGTCCGACCATTACCCCATAAACCAGGGACTGCCAAACCGAAAAATCAATGAGATCAAGCCCCACATAAAGCCTACGGGCTACATCACTTTGAGTTTGAGCAATCACTCACTCGACTACTAAGCCTAAGGGCTAATCTTATTTTGAGTTTGAGCAATTACTCACTCGACCATAAAGCCTACATGCTACATCACTTCGAGTTCGAGAAATCACTCACTCGACTACTAAGCCTAAGGGCTAATCTTATTTCGAGTTCGAGCAATCACTCACTCGAACATAAAGCCTACGGGCTACATAACTTCGAGCTCGAGCAATCACTCACTCGACTACTAAGCCTAAGGGCTAATCTTATTTTGAGTTCGAACAATCACTCACTATACCATAAAGCCTACGGGCTGCATCATTTCGAGTTCGAGCAATCACTCACTCGACTACTAAGCCTAAGTGCTAATCTTATTTCGAGTTTGAGCTAACACTCACTCGACCATAAAGCCCACGGGCTACATCATTTCGAGTTCGAGCTACACTCACTTAAATATAAAGCCTAAGGGATACCCCAACTCGAGTTCGAGCAACCATTCTCACTCGGGGACTATCTACGAAGCCCAATGGCTACCTTATTTCGAGTCACTCACTCGACTACTAAGCCTGCGGGCTACATTACTTCGAGTTCGAATAAGCAATCACTCGACTATTAACCCTAAGGGCTACTCTTACTTCGAGCTCGAGCTAACACTCACTCAGTTATAAAGACTACAAGGTCTGACTTCGATCAAATTTCCTAAGGCCTCGAACTCATGAAAACTTTCATAAGGCATGAATGAAACAAAATCTTCACAAGGCAGAGAATAAAACAGAGACAAGTCGGGAAAGAAAAAGATCTTTATATATATAGAAGAGTATTTACAACGTCCGATCAGGACCCTACACATAAAATCAAAATGGAAAAAACCCTAAGTTTCATGGTTATCTCTGAGGGTAGTCTCTTCTCCATCGGGCTCCTCCCCGCTCTCAAACCCACTCTCGCTCCCATCATCATCATCATCGGAAGCCAAGGCTCCGGCATCGGCTTCAAGCTCTTTAGCCTTTTTTATCTCTTCGGTAAGATCGAAACCTCGAGCATGGATCTCCTCGAGGGTTTCCCTCCGAGATTGGCATTTGATAAGTTCAGCAACCCAATACGCTCGAGATTGAGCGGTTTCAGCTGCCTTTTTTGCTTGTACTGAGCGGCTTCAACATCAGCCCGATAGACGGCCGTGAATGCATCCACCTCAGCCTTTGCTTTTTCGGCTTCAGATTTGGCCTTGGCAAGTACGTAAGCCAACCGAGCCTCGAGCTCCTCTATTTTTCTTGCTTGAACCTAACTCTTCTCGTTTATGCCTTGAAGTTGACTTTTGGCCGATGATAATTGGGCTCGAGCAGTCTCTTTTTCTGTAGCAAGGCGGTCCATGTGTTCTTTCCACCCTAAGGTCTCCGCCCGTATCGTATCGACCTCCTCACGAAGTAACCCGATCACCTCAAGCTTCTGTTGCAGCTGTGAGATCGAAATATTAGCCATCGTTCCCGAATCGAGCCCATGAGTTTTTAAGATTATCATTACCTGCTCAGTCAGGTCGGTCTGATCTTGGTATGCCTTGGCCAACTCGGCTCGGAGATCTTTGATCTCTTCCTCTTTCTACCCATTAAGAAGTTTGAGGGGATTTCTCTCTTCTGAAAGTCCTCAAAAGTCAGCCTCACGTCGGCTCAGTTCCGTTCGATACTTGGATAACTCCTCTTGATGAAGAGTTAAAACCTATACAAAAAAGAGAAAAAGTTAGGCAGAAAATAGAAAAATATGGCATCGACAAAGGGAATCGAGACTTACCCGATTCAGGGTTCGTTGAACCTCGAAGAAAAGACATGGCGCGTCACTCGGGCTGGCAGCATCCTCAATACCGATAAACAAATCGCGAAAGGGATCCTCTCCCTCATGGGCCTCGTCTACCTCGAGGGTCTCCAAAGCTCAGGCTTCCCGAATCGCCCCTTCGAAAAAAGCAGGGAGAGTAGGTGAGTCTCCGATTACTATTTCCCTAAGTGAGTCGCTTGGGGAGTTCTCCTCAGTTCGAAGAGCTTCAGGGGAGACCCCTTCAGATATACCCACCATTTGTTGACTTCGGTGGGAGGCATCATCGATCTTTAATGACTCAAAGACTTTGCCCGAGTCCTTCTCTGACATCCCCTCAGCTCGAGATGGAGCCTCATGAAACACCATCGACCCCGCTGCCTTTGGGGCATCGATGGTTTTCTTCACTCGGGCCACCAGTATGGACCCGTCATTTTCTTCTTCCTCTTCGTTTTCATCCCTTAGACGCCGAACTGATTCTTCGGTCAAAGGGATGTTGTTCTTCTTCAGCTTACGAGCTGTCTTTGTCTTAAGTGTTGGATCCTCGAAGGTAGAGGCCCTTTTTCTTTTGTTGTCCTTCGCCGGTTTTGGAACCGGGGCCAAAATCTTTTCCTCGCCAGACGGGGGCCTCATAACTGCATCTTTGCCCAGGCCTACACACAAAAATATTGGTTAAGCATAAGAAAAGCATTTTGTTGGAATCATCAAAAATATGGGAAAGAGGATTACCATGATTTTTGGCCTCCCATCGGCCCTTTGATAAATCGCGCCACGAGCGCTCGGCATATGTAGAGGTCGAAGCCAGGTCCCGTACCCAACTCTTAAGGTTAGGAACTGTACCGACATCCAAGCAACCGCTGCATCGCAAAAATGATATCGGTGAGAAAGAAACGAATAAGCAAAATAATAGGATCTAATAGTAGAATTATACTTACGCTTCATGTTCCATTCCTCAGGAAATGGCATCTTCTCGGTCGGGATTAGGTTCGAAGTATTCACTCGAACGAACCTGCCCACCCAGCCCCGGTCCCTGTCCTTGTCTATGCTCGAGAACATCACTTTGGTAGCCCGACACTGGATTTTTATTAACCCACCTCGATAGAGGCGGGGGTTGTACAATCTAATGAGATGGTCGAGGGTGAAAGGTATCCCCTCGACTTTGTTCACGAAGAAGCGTATCAGAATAACGATCCACCAAAAGGAAGGGGCAATTTGGCCTAGAGTTACTTGGTATTGGAGGCAAAAATTGATGACAGCAGGGTCGAGGGGGCCCAACGTGAAATGGTAAGTGTACACACTTAAAAATCCTTTCACATGGGTAGTAATATCTTCTTTAAGAGTCGGGATTATTACTTCTTTGTTCTCCCAATCACAATCTTTCCTTAATCGTTCAAGGTGTCCCTCAGTTATCGAGCACATATACCTCAATACTGGTTCACTTCGACCGGGAACCGACAAGCCTTTATCGATCTTAAAATAGGAAGTAAGAACACACCCCCCGGGAACGCACTCCTCCGGTCGTGGCTCCACCGGTGTTTTGTCGCCGGCAGGACGCGAGGAAGAAACACTTTCTTTTTGGGGAACAATTTTTGACGTTTTCGCCATTTGGGTTTAAAGATTGAAAATAGAAGGAGATGGCGAAGGTTTGGTGTTTTAAAGAGAAATTTTGCAGTAAAAATCACAGATTTACAGATGAAGAACTCAGAAGACGCAAGAAAGAACTTAGGTGATTTGGAAATTGAAGATGTAAAAGTTAAAAATGATAAAAGGAGGAGCTATTTATAGGGTTGGCAATGACGGTTCAATGTCAGCAATGGTCGACCATCGTTTGACGTGCATTTAATGCCTTGGTTATTGAACAGACGGGACATCTACCACGTATGTCATGGTCGGGCTCGATGCAAATGTCAGTGTATATCGAGTCATACCGCTTGAAAATCATGTCATTTCTCGCCACATTCTTACCGAGAAACGAGGGGACTATCTGTATACAGTCAAAACCGGTTTCGACCTTCGTTTGATTAGTCAAGATTGGAACATAATGGATCGAAGGTCATCTTCATAATATTGAGTATGAAATCCGAACCAATTAAGTACCGAGCTCGAAGTTAATACAGAGCTCGATTCCAAATCGAACTATGATGTGAGGCGGTGTTATCGAGCTTAAAAGCCAGAGACCGACCAATATCGAGCCAAAGTCAATACCGGGTCCCGAGCCAATATCGAGCTCGAGCCAATATCGAGCTCTAAACCGGAAATCGACCAATACCAAGTCCGTTCAAGATCGAGCCAAGAGACAAGAGCCGTTACAGCCGTACTAAGGGAGAGAATCTCGACGGGAATTACGGAAAATCTAATCTATCATGGGATCCTCACTATGTATTTTTAATTATATCTAAAGTAGGATCCCTCCATTATAAGAGAGATGGATATTATTTCTGTAGGGGGAACATGAAGGCATTGATACACTCTCATATTATTGATATTCACAGAGAAAAATATACTGATATAAAAATATTGAGATTATCCTATTGTGAGCTTTTTACATTGATTCATCTTGTTTGTTCATAAAATAGCTTTTTATTTCAATTTGGTTGGTATTTCATTATTCACACAGTCAATACCCAGTATATTTCTACTTACTTTTCGATTTGTGCCAAGTTGTACCACGTATCCTTAGAACTATGTATAAATTCAACTCTATCCATTTTTCGGGTAAACAACAGATTAATAGGAAATACTAGTAAAAAAAATTAATATATTACGGTGTAATTTATTACGTGGTAGTTGGTTGTCTATAAATAGATATACAAAACAAACATAAACACACACACATATAATTCACGCTCATTTCGATCTTGATCCATGAATTCGTCTAATAGTACCCAACTCCAAGGGTGCGAACCGCAAATCGTACCAAATCGAAAAGTCAAATCAAACCGATTAAAAAATTCGACTAGGTTTGGTTTTATTTGATTTGATATTGAGTAAAAAATTTCAACCAAACCGACATATAAATATATAATTTCTTATATAGAATTTTATTTAAAAATATCTAAAAATATTTGAGATCCTCTCATGGGATATAATATTTAATAAAACTATAAAGTGCATTCATTGTTATTTACTTTAAATAATATATTGTATCATTTTCTTATTATGTGTTATTGAAATGCGTCAATCATCTCTTTGTTCTTTCATATTCATATGTCAAGATTTATTATATGTTTTCGAATTTGAAGTGGTATTTCGATAATCTAAAATTACATAGAACATATCATTATTTAGGTATCATATTGATTTTTATGTTTAATTATTAAATTTAGTTAACCCTTAAAGCGTATATCAACCAAAAATTATTGGTAGACGACTAAGAAAATAAACTATTATGTGTTACTAAAAAAAAAAAATTTCCCCATAAGATCACTTTAATAATCATATGTTTGTTATTTTTATTTGTATTTTTTAGTAAACATATATTCATTTATCAAGATTGAAATAATATTCATGAAACAAAAAAACTCGAAAAACCTGAAAAATCCGACAAAATTAAACCAATCCAAACCGATATAATGGGTTTGATTTAATTTTGATAAAATCTGAACCAACCCGATTCATGTACACCCCTACCAATTCCTTATTACTCTATCTTGCGAGGGGTAAGGGAAAACAAAAAACATGTAGAAAGTAACAGTCAAAACAGATTGAGAAAATGCACTATATATAATTTAGTTTTTGGCTCAGAGAAGATCAAGAATCAATGCCTATTGAGTGTAACAGAAGAGTCATTGAGAAAGAACAAAGTCATTATCCAATTTACGATATTATCTTTTAGCTCCGTATATATCTTATGGGTTCTCTCTCAACTTTTGGAAGCTTCTCATTGTTAATATCTACGCACTTTCTCGTTAGTTTGGAATGACTAGTCAATTTGAGCCTTCAAAACACATGGTTGGTTTGATCCAGATTCCAAGAGTTAGCAAAATGAGAAATAGTAAAAGCCAAAGAAACATAACACATTTTGCCAAGAATACATTTAACAGGTGACTGACTTTTATGAATGTATGTATATCCATTTAGGTTCCTCAGATTCAACAAATTGCCTCTCTCTTTTCAGTACAAACTCCCAAAATACATCCCTATTATAGTCCACAATTGTCTCCAATCTTTTTCGCCACTTTAGGTTTAGCACTTAGCAACATGTGAATTTGGAACATGCTATGCCTATACAACTTGCTGTTCTAGTGGAAGGCCAGCAGATAAACTAACAGAAAAGCTAAGGAAAATTCTTAATTAAATACTTGTTCCCTAAATAATTATTTTATTATTAGTTTTCTTTCTTCAAACAGAATGGGAATCTTGGAGCAACGGTACAGTTGTCTCCGTGTGATCTATATGCCACGCATTTGAGCCGTGAAATTAGCCACCGATACTTGCATCAGGGTAGGCAATCAACATCACACCCCTTTTGGTGCGGCCCTTTCTCCGGACCCTGCGTGAATACGAAATGTAGGGGTGTCAATGGATATTAAAAACCGACTAAACCGACCATACCGAATCGATTTTTAGGGTTTTTAAATAAAACCGCACGTTCTTATAAAAATCTACAATCGTATCGATAATTAGGGTAAATTTTTATTTTATAAAAATAAACCGAAAAAATACCGAACCATACCGAATAAATTTGTATGTGAAAAATATATTTATATATTAAGTTTAAAAATAATAAAGTATTAAATTTTTTCTTGGGCCATGAAATTATGAAAATAGTTACAAGCCAATAAATAATTAAAATCAAAATCCTAATTCCCAAACCTATTATGCTACTCCTACTGAAACTAAATTATTTTCACCATATTTACTAGCAAGACACAAAGTATTTTAGCGATTATGAGTAGTAAACTACAATGCATTGAATTGAATATGTTTTCTTTCGTCTGATTTAGATTTATGAATATTTAATATTCTATAGACTTTATTCTTGAGTCTCAGCTTGCTTAATATCTTTTTACTCGTGTGATTTATCTTTTCTTTATTTTTGCTAGTTTCTTTTACGCTGATGTAGAGTAGTGGATGAATCTATACTCTAGCTACCTTTCATGTTTCTTATTTCATCACCATTTAAACAGTAAAACTTTCTAGAGAGTTTTGCTAAGTCCTGTATGTATATTATTGCATTCTACTTTTACTAGTGACTTTTACATGACATTTAAAAAAAAACAGAAAATTAACTGAACCGTACCGATACCGACATGATTGGGACGGTTTCGAAAAGTTTAATTTTGGTTATACATAATAGAATAATAACCGAAAAATTAGTATGATATAAATTTTATAAAATAATCATCCGAACCGAACTATTGACACTCCTAACTAAATACTTCGTGCACCGGAAGTAACCTAATTTTTTTTTAAGCAATGCAGAAAAAGAGCTGAGATCACGGGTATGTTTTTCTAATATTTTGTTTATATGTCAAATTAAAAAAAGAAAGAATCTTAAGGTGAGTGGTTAGAAGTCAGACGTTGATTTGGCCAACCATTCACTAACGAAGATATTGCAGAAGGTGTTCCCTTGTCGTCCCAAAATATGCGGACCTGTTCACCATTTCCCTTCTCATTTGATCCGCATACAATTGTTAATTCAATCATGCAACTACATTAAAACAACTCACTTTTAAAGAAAAGTTTATACGTTATATACTTCAATTACTTCCGTTTTCTTGTTAATTATTTTGTTGTTGTTGTTGGCCTACTATTTTGGGTTATTGTTTCGGGTAATTACTATGTTATATACATTATTATTATTTTTTTCAATAATGTTGTGACTATACTTTTTCCGAGCGGATGGTTTATCAAAAAGCCTCTTTACCGTAGGGGTAAAGATGTGTACGCACTACTCTCTTCATACCTCATTTATGTGATTACATCGAGTATGTTACGTTGTTTTTGTTATTGTATATATTATAAAAACTTTTATATTAACAGTGTAACATATGATAACATACTATAATTCTTTTAATTTATAGGTTACCATATGAGACTTTATATGGAAAATTACATGTTATAACCAACTTAACTTGTTAGTATAAGAAAAACTTACAAGATCAAGGCGCAAAACATATATAACCTCTTTAAAAAATAACATGATGACTACAAAAGTTGGCGTCCGTAGAAAGTTGGCATATTTTGGTGGGACTACATTAATACATCCCTTAATTAATTAGCACCAGTCTAAACATTTTCTGTTCATTTGTTTATATATCTGATGCATGTGACTTCGATAATATACGAGAAACAACTGACGAAAATAATACGATCCATTTTTTGCTTTTGAAACATAGTGGAAACTTACTTTATCTTTTTTTGATTAGAGATTGCAAGTTTAATTTGCAACGGATTAATGTGGATATTGTTCTTAATGTTCATAAAGTGAATCTTGTATACTTTTAAATTAAGATAGTTTTAATCCTATTTAAAGCTGTCAAGCCTAGAACGGAATCAAAATTATATTTCTTTGCATTCCGTTTGATATAAGAATAGCTTTTTCCCCCCGTAGATTGGTAAAATCTGAAATCTAATTATGCTAAAATCAAATTTCATACAAATGAGTCTAGATCTAGAGCAAAATTGGTCAAAATTTAGTTTGATCCTAAAACATTTCTCCCTTCGCACACGATGATATTTGATATTTTATCATTTCATATATATATATATATATATATATATATATATATATATATATATATATATATATATATATATAGTAAAAATTATTATATTATAATATTTTATCGTGCCAGTATTTTAAAAATATTTAATCCGATGAATTGAGTAAATAATGAATACATAAGATCTTGTTTACTATATTAGTAACGTTTCTGAACAAAATATTAGATACAAGTTGGATTGAAATAAGTGTAGATTTAACATGAACTGTATAGACCCTTAATATGAAATTGACCTGACTGGGGTTGACCATTGATGACAATTGGAAGTCAACCATCATGAATCTTGGGGGTTATCCGCTCCGATAAAAAGTTTTGGGTGTATTTTGATCTAACACCTAAAGTTTAGAGGGTGTAAGTTGAAAGTTACCCTTTTATGAATTATGCCAAAGTTAAACCCCTAATAATGCACAAGAGTGAAAACTTTGGTTACCCAGTTATTCGTTTATTTAAATTCCGATCCCTATTTAATAAATTACACTTTAAGAATAAACCCTTTCGTTAGGGTTCTAGGGTTTAAAGTTTAAACTATCAGAAAGCTGAAGCTATAGTGGACCTTATTTCTCTACTGCTTCTCTGTTTAATGCTTAAAGATTGAATTTTTACCAATAAACACCAATAATGTCGATAAATAAAGCAGTTGAAGAAGATTCAAATCAAAATCAAAATCAGAACAGTAGATTAACCTGGGAAGGTTGCAATGTATTGCTTGACATCAATGACGGCGACCGTTTGGTTTTTGCTCGTCTTACTGCTGCCTCGTAAGTAAATTACTACCAAAATTTACTGTCTGCTGCAATTAAAATACTGTACAGAGGATTGATATAGCTAATTAGAATGATTTTTGTGAAATTGAGACATATAATTGATTGGTTTTTGTGCAAATAATGTGAAAGAAGCTAGCTTTTAAAGTAATTCTCATGGAGAAGGTGAATTGTTGATGCAGGACGCTGAAAATAGGGAATAAGAAGTGCTGTCTTCAGCCACTGATAGGTTGTCCATTCGGGTCTCTGTTTTTAGTGGAGTCTGGAAAAGAAGGACCCTTTTTGTCTCGTTTTGTTCCCAATGCAGAAGGTATTGTTTTTATTAGGCTTTTGAATCTGCTGTGAATTGTGTTTTCCTAGTTCTTTATGTATGCAGTAATCATTTACTGGGAGTTCTTAGTATTAGGAGTAGTTAATTACGCTATTATGTGTAGGCTGTTTAGTTATAATGTCTATCAGAAATACTCTAAAGCCTGGCTTCTTTATAGAGACACATATTCTCTTTCCTATGTATAGATCATCATCAACGTCATAGACTTTTCTAGGCTCTCAGGAGCAAGCATGATTATTGTAATTTTTACTTAATACTGAGGACAATTATATGCAGGATTTCTACGGCAGTTGATGATATTGTTTGCCTATGGGCATGACTTTCAGTGGTTTGCATTCGGTCTACCTTCCTGCCACATTGAACTTACCCTGTTTCTGAATAATGCCAATGAATGAGCTCTTGCTTTCTATTATGCACACAAACTTTTTCAGTTAAACCAGAAGTAATCTTCTATTTGGCTTTGTTTATTCACTATAGTTTATTTCTTGCTTATTCTCCCCAAGCATATGGGAGAAAGAACCAGTTGAAGAGGGACAAATGGATAAGGATAATAGAGGTGGTTTAGAGGTCTTGGACCAAGTTAGTTCACACAGAGACCAAAGGAAATATGCTTATGCATCTCGTGTTACTTTGTCTAATTGCTCTCGTCATTTCTTAGCAAATTATGTGGAATTGATAGTATCTTGTTGTGCATTGTCATTATTAGGAAACAACCTTGAAGAAAAAGACGTGGATGGATCTAAGGACAACCGCGCAATTGTTGATAATAACACTGCCCAGAGTCTCACTAGTGAAGATATTGACGAGATGCGAAGGTGAGAGTTTGTCAGAGATTCATGTTTTTATGTGATTTTATTTTATTTTCATAGACAGTTTGAAGAAATGTGAAGATACACTGCTAAGCTTTAAAATTTGTTAGAGATGCACTATAATTTGTTTTCATTTAGCAGTTTCAAAGAAACGTATTAATCTTACTCTGTTCCAGGCAGGGAGCAAAAGGGGACGAAATAGTTGATGCACTCATTGCAAACAGTGCAACATTTGAGAAGAAGACATTATTTTCTCAAGTGAGCTTCACATTTTTTGGTGTTGATAATTTAGTTTTTTTTTTGCAAAGATATGCTGAACATTGTGGTGTTTTGCAGGAAAAGTATAGGATTAAGAAACAGAAGAAATATGCACCTAGAGTACTAGTGAGGCGTCCCTCTGCTCGAAGGTTGATTCCTGCCTTCAAGTTTCCATTTGTTATTCTGGATATCTCTATTCTAAACTTACTTCCTAATTTTCCTTCATCTGTAACTTGGATTGGGGAAGAGGAGAGGGGAGACAAGATTGAATAATGTTTCTAATTTTTTTATTTTTTAATTTTTTAATTTCGAGCTTAGGAACTAAACTCTAATAATGGTTACATAATCAAAATTAAACAAGTTACTTTCAGATACTGCAAACTGTAGCCGGACCGCCCCAAGTGGGTATGAAAGCAGTATTTCTTAGTTGCGCAATGATCTTTTGGTAACTGTCACTTTTGTTGTTACTAGGTCATACCACCTCAATCATATGGAACACTCAGTTTCGCTGTGGAATTCTGACTCTGTCCTCTTATTTCTTTTTGATGCATAAAGCATTTTTGAGCCAGTTTGGATTGCGTTTCAATTTTTATGATTTTTGTCTCAGATGAAATTATTTTCGTTTCAATCATACACAATGGTAGTTCTGCACTTTTTTTTCTTTATTGTTCTTTCAAGCATATAAAATGATAGTTCTGCATTTAATTTCATGGGCTCGAAATCCCCAAGAGATTCACTAGTGCTTATGTCAATCATAGAAAATCACAATGCTGCATTTGGTTTCTTGGTGCAAATCCCCAGTTGTTGTGTTCCTCGATCTTTCTTCAGTATCTAACATATGTCTTGCTCTTTTCAGCATTTGTGAAGCCTACTTCAAGAAACATCCTGACAAAATCGGGTAATAATATGGTCTGCTCTTGCTTTTGATCAAATATCTTCACCTGTTGCTTTCTGGTTGTGATTTATCCTTTTGATTGGAGAAAAGGAAAAATAGACTTTGATTACTTATTTTGGAATCAAGAAATCTTGAAATCTGATTTATTCTCCTTGATGTTATTTGTTGTTGGTATGACAGTGCTCATGCACGTTAAGAATATAAATAAATATGTCATCCAGATGTTCATTGTGATTCTAGGCTTTGTGTACACGGGGGTTGATATTAATTCTTTTGATTCCATCAGGTTCATGCGAGTGGATGCACTATCTCTACTGCTCTGCTTAGGGAACGTTACTGCAAATGCAGATGTACTTGTAGTGGACATGGTCGGTGGTATTCTTACCGGTGCTATTGCAGAACGACTAGGAGGTATGTTTGTTTGTTCTTCCCTGTAGTTACATTAAGAACATCAAGGGCGTATTTGTGATCATTGCTTTATAAACATAAATTTGATTATGCAGCCTATACAATTGGAATTTGTACCAATTCTCTGGATTATTGCTACTGTCGCCACTGATACTAACCCTATGGTTGTCATAATGTACACAGTGCTAATGCCTCATCGTTGTGAAACCATGTCAGAACATGTTATAGTATTGTCAAATTGCTTTGAAGTTGATGACTATAGTTTTTTCATGACAATGATCTTAGCAGGTACTGGTTATGTGTGCAATACCTACCGTGGGTCGTCTCCGTATCCTGTCGATATCACAAGGATGTTTAATTTAAATGATGAGATCTGTAAAAGGTACACTTCCTTTCGATAAAATAGAATAACAATCCAATTACAATACGTGACAGAATTTTGATGATTCTAAATTTTGAGGGAGAGTTAGTACCCAGTAGAGGAAAAAATGTATATTTTAGTAGATAGCTTATAGTTTCGTTTTTCCAAAGATCATCTAAATATGTTTATTGCATTAGTGCTAACTATGATTTACTGTTTGCCCGTGGGTCTAGAATTGTGCATGCATCTCTGACTGACCTGAATTCATTTCAAACTGGAGCTTCAGTGTCTGAGAGTAAGGTAAAATCAAGTTGTAATATCTAAGGTTGCTCCATTTTTTGGTGGAAATTATTTCTTCTCTAAATGTGTTTTTCTCTTCCCTGCAAAACATGTGCCTGCAGGAAGAAACCTTACCTGCCGCTCATTCTTGCGGTGTCGAAGAAGTTGGCATTTCATCTGAACATGATTGCATGGAAATAACACCTGAGACCATTCCCTCACCAATAATTAAGCCTTGTAAATCTGTAAAACCAGGTCAGAAGGCACCCCAGGAGGCCATCAAGTTGTGGAAAGAAAATGGTTTTTCCAGGTTTGAACATAATTTGGTTTCCATTCTTTTCTTTTGCCATGTTATATTGTTGCCTTCTATCTTATTTCCAATTCTTCTTTTCAGCCTAATAATTGCTGCTCCAGAACTGGACCCTTGGGGCATTATTAAAGAAGTGCTTCCTCTTTTATCATTTTCAGCTCCTTTTGCTGTTTATCACCAGTATGCTCAGGTATTGTTCTTAGCTTGCCAAACTTATTTAATGTTCTTAGCCTGCTAGGCTGCTCATTCCTTGTTTACATGCACAAGCTCTTTCTTATCCACTTTTTTATTAGCCCAACTTTTGCATTCTTTAAACGTCAAGAAGAATTTTCTGCGAATTGAGTTTAGATAAACATGTTTGATTCTAAAAACCATAAGTTGTTGGATTTAGGCGTCTGTGGTGATCATGGTAGCAAGTCAATATCCTTTTATCTGCTCTTTAATATAGAAAGGTGAGTAAAACAGATTTTCAAAAGTCTTATTCTTATTTTACATTTGAGTGATAAAAAGCGTTAAGAGGGGAAATCCTGCAATATGATTTCACACTGCTTATAGAGGCATGATGTCTTAATGGACTTTCCTATGTTGTATCCAATCACAGAGAAGGCTATGAAATTTTTTGCTATTTTATCTTCAATCGGAAAGAGCAATCTGGGTAGAATAACCTCATGTAAACTGTATTCTTTATTGCATGTTGTGCTTCTATTTCTCTTTCTTTTTCAAAGAACATTTTAAGCTTTGATCTAAATTCATGATTCCACTATAATATTTTGGCTAGATTTGTAAAAATACTCTCTTTTCTCCCATAAGTTGGCTTTTTTCTGTGTGTGTGTGTGTTCTGTTAGATCAATGATTGAAGCCCATTCTGTATCGCGGCATCCTCCCTTCTGTTGGAGAAGTAAGATAAAACTGATCCTTTGTTTCAATTGCAGCCTCTTGCGATGTGTATGCACAACCTTCAGATTGAGAAAATGGCTATTGGCTTACAAATTTCTGAACCTTGGTTACGTGAATATCAGGTTTGTTTTAATTAAATCCAAACCACCCCACTAGGAGGAGATCTTACCACTTAAAAAATCACTTAACTTTATTCTTACTTCCATTCTTCAAGGGGGCTCTGTCAAGCAGATTTTAGATAATTTATAATAATGCGATTTTTTTTTAAACAGTTTTCCCCCCTTTTATTTGCTAGCTTGTTAGTTGCCCGAATCGCTAATTAGAAAACTATGCAGGTACTCCCATCAAGAACCCACCCACATATGCAGATGAGTGCTTTTGGTGGTTATATACTAAGCGGCACGAAAATATCTAGCATTGAACCCGTTACAAGCTCCAACTAGTATAATACTTTTTGGCACCTCTGTGGTTCGTTGTATAATGTCGTTTGGCAAAGCCATTGCCACAAATTTTCGAGAATATTGTCTTGTTAGAATAGATGGTTTAGGATTATCTTGTCTTTTGTTTGAGCAGAAGCAAGGTAATTCATGTTGTAATTTTATTCATTGATGTATTGTTGAATAAGCAATTCTTATGTTATAAAGAATTTGAAGATGAAGTGGTAACTCGTATAACTCTTGGGGGTCGTTTGGTATGCAGGATAAGGTGGGATAATAAGGTGTGGGATTAAATTTATCTCATCAAACTTGGGATTATTTTATCCCACCTCCTAGGTGGGATAAATTAGTCCCCTTATATCCTATTCGTTGCCCTCCTCCACTTCTCTGACCAAACAATTGATGCGTATACCTTTAGCTTCATCAAACAAGCATTCAACAATATTTGCATGCAACTAGAGTTTTGATGTGCTTGTAGTAATTGCTTGTATTATAGTCTGTTTGGCCAAACTTTTAAAATCTGCTTATTTTAAGAAGTATTTTTAAAAAAAAGTACTTTTGGTGAGAATCGATTTGTGTTTGACTAATTAATTTGAAAATCACTTTTGAGCAGTAATTAGTGTTTGGCCAAACTTTTAAAAATTGCTTCTAAGTGTATTTTTCTCAAAAGTGCTTCTCAGAAAAGTGATTTTGTACAGAAGCTATATTTTTCTGCTTCTCCTAAAAAACATTTTTTTTCTTTCTAAAAGTTTGGCCAAACACTTCAATTTTTTGGCCAAAAGCACTTTTGGCCCCAAAAAAAGCTTGCCAAACATGCTATTAGTAATCTTACAAGTGAGGAGATTGTATCAAACATGACCAAAATCTTAGAGCTGCTATTCAGTTTTGATAAAGAAATATATACAACATCAACTATGTTTAAACAAGTTGGAGTTAACTACGAATCATTATTATTAATATAATAATAAATAAGTAATAAGTTGTAGAACAGATCGCGAATGCCGCCTAGTTTTTAGTTCACAGTTTTTGAAATTTAAAAACAAAAAAGTAGTGTCAGTTTGTCACACACTTGTTATGGCACACCCTTGGAGGCTTCCATAAGTTTAGTACTAATTCATTACAATTTATACTATGTCATAATAATTTGACTGGATACGAAATTTCAAAAAATAAATATTTTGAAAATTTGTGATCTTTAAATATATTATAGTATTTGTCAACAAAATTTTTAAAACTTGTGTTTTTAAATTCATCATAACATTCACATATCTATATAAAATTATCATTAAAGATAAATATGAAAGTTCAAGCTAAATTATTTTTTAATTTTTAAATATGTCATTATGTTTAAAATAAATTGATAAGAAAAAATAGTGACACTCTTTTGTAAACGTAGGGAGTAATTAGGAAATAAAAACTTGTGAAATTCTCCTTGGATTCTCGCAATCTGAATTAAATCTAAAAAAATAGTATATCAATCTCTAACTCTGCACCCACCCAATTTGTATGAAGTAAGAGAGAGGTATGGGCCCATTTTATGGGCCCACATGAAATTTCCGAAATATATTCATAAATGCGGGCGGGCGGGCCCTCGGATTCGAAACTGAGCGCCTCCTCCCCCACACTTTACACGCTCTTGCCATTCCCGCTGTTTCAAAGCTTCCACAACAAAGCCCTCCTCTTTTCCAATTTTTTTTCTGTTCAAACGCCGTTTGATTGATAATCTGCTTCTGCAGTTTGCCGGTTATGTCTACCGCCGGCGAAAACGTGGATCTTAACCTGAATCTCAACTTGTCATTAGCTCCACTTCATCTAATGTCTCAAATTTGCTCAGAATCTCGTCCCGTAGCTCGCAATCTGTTTGCCTCGTCTACATTCGTTTCTGCTCCGGTGAGTATTTTTGTTTTCTTAGCTTTCTCTTTTTATCATTTTTTAAATAGCATGATCTCCGTACTAGTTTGTATTTTATACACGTCCAAAATAATTTTTTATATATTTTTTCTTTTGTTTTAATTTTTCTCCCTATGTTTAAGTTTTTGTATCTTCATTGTTGAACGCTTTAGAGCAAGAAAATTCAACTTATCTAATGTCTCGCGCACTTCTTAAGAAAGATGTACCTTGATTATCAAAATATTTGTATGCATTAGTACTATTTATCTCTCTTAAACATTAACTTAAATACCTAATTAACACTTTGCTTATTAGAACATTAAGCGCCTTTTTTGTTTGAAACGTCAAGTATTTCAGTTTGTCAAAACGACAAATAATATGGACAGGTGGTAGTAATTTTTTTAGCGTGGATTAGACATTGATTTTAATGTAAAAAGTATGTTCTATTTTTAAAACCCTACATGAAAACTGTTACTCCACTATAATGATACCTTCTTTTAAAATTAATACATCATTTATTCTAACTTATATGGTAGACTTTACATGTTAGGACTATATTGGACTATGTCATCTCTATACAAACTTTCACTATTTTCAAAAATTTAAATTATTATTCAAGATTTAAACGTTGATATGATGCTTTTTTCCGTAAGTTGTTTTCGTGCTATAGTCAAATTAACTTTTCTATCAATTTAATTCATGATCTTTTTGTTGGGATGCTTAATTAGTGGAATTTCTTCCATCTCTTGCTACTTTTTGAGATACTGTCTTAATTTGTGTAATTTAGTACCTCAATCCTATTAAGTCCTCTAACAATAATCATGCAGTTGAATGATTTAGCATTCACCATTCATACTAAGTTAAAGTAGTCTAATCCTTTATAATGAGGCTTTCTTAGAACTTTACTGGTGATTATACATGTTCTTCTGCTAATAAATGTTTATGATGATTCTTTTTTAATCATTTCGCAGTTATGAGATCGTACAATCATAACAGGACATAAGATTGCATTGATACTAAGTGGTGTTTGGACAAAAAAGGAATTCTCTTTTTGACACTGTGTTAAAGAGAATGATTACGTGTGCGTTTGGATTAGGTTTTAGAATAATTGTATCAGAAAACATTAGGCTTATAACAGACTCAGCTTAATGGGAGACAAGTATTGTTATTGATCATTACATTCAATTGAATTTAAGGGGGGGGTCTAAGTGCTTCTTTGGTTTATGTTGTTGAGAAAAAAATTGACCTCTATATCTTTCATACTAACGGAGCTTTTTCAATTGCTTGAAGCAGAACAATGGAACTGAAAAGTCTAAGGATGATAATTGTGGATATGGAGCTTGTAAGAGGACTGTTGCAGCCAATCATTCTACCCTTGGACAAGCTGCTCGTGCACGTACTAAAAAATCCAGTAAAGGAAAGGCTTCTAGAGATGCCATATCAGCTGCTACAGGAATAAATGCAGGTCCTAGAATGAGGCATCATATGGAGTACTAAATATGCATTGATTTTCCAGCCAAGTTTGTTAATGTATCAATTTCTCTTTTTATTTTTTTTCTCAACACAGATCTGCTTGATAACCTGAATTTAGGTGGCAGTTATCGGTTTGACAACTCTTTGGGTAAGCTGCTTTGGATAAATGTAATTTATATGACCAGGTGCCTCTGCTTTCGTTGATGTTTTAGTTATTGGCTAGTAATAAATATGCCATTTTCTGGCAGGCTTGTTGACAAAGAAATTCATTAGTTTGCTTCAGGAGGCCGAAGATGGATCCCTCGATTTGAACCATTCTGCAGATGTTTTGAAGGTAAACTTTCTCCTGCATCATAATCTGGGGAAGATACATGTTAATAAAGGTTTTATGAATGTGGATCAGTAAGAAATAGAAAACAGTCTTTGTTCTTCTTTTCCTTCATTTGGCTCCCTTCACTTCATGTGGGATACTAATTTATTTATTTTCTTGTTCTACAGGTGGCAAAGAGGAGAATTTATGACATCACGAATGTCCTTGAGGGAATTGGATTAATTGAGAAAACTACAAAGAGTCGTATATGTTGGAAGTAATACACTTGTGCATTTGGTTCAGTTTTTTACGACCTTACATGGTAATGACCTCTGGATTTATCTTTAACAGAGGGTTTCCGTCAACCAGATCACGAGGGCTGCGTGATCAAGTATCTAGATTGAAGGTGCTTATAAATTGCTTAATGTGATGGCTAGCAGTTGTACAAACAAAAGCACTAAATATTAAGAAGCTTATGAGTTAGAGCTTGAAGCAAACAATATAATATGATGAAGCAGAAATATTTGTTTGCACCTGACTACTAGTAATAGCTTTTGACAGGAAGGAGTGAGGTGTTCTGTATATTCTTCCATTCTGATTCTTTAACTGAATCTTGCTTTCCATTTAAATTACAGGAAGAGATTGAATATCTAAATGCAGAGGATTGGCGACTTGATAACTGCATAAGGTTTGGTAACAACTTGTCATCAATGAGAGAAATGTTTCTGAGTTTTTTACTTTATGAATGTGAGCATGAAAGCAATTTTCATTACAGGGAAAAACTAGAGCAAATAAGGACCCTAGAATCTGATGTGAATTGTCAAAAGTATGTCCTTTATGTCCTTTTTCTCCTGATGCAATTCTTTCTATTTTGAAAATGTGATCAATTTCTTAAAATCATCTGGTTCGACTCTTCAGGAGCCTCCTTCTGACGGAGGAAGATATCATGAGCTTGCCTCATTTCAGGGTATGTAACATCTTCTTACATCTGTGATTTGTGATGGTGTCTCAGTTCTCTAAAGTGCTTGTGGTATTTGTCACAGGACAAAACTGTTATTGCTATAAAAGCTCCAGATGCTAGTCTTATTGAAGTTCCTGATCCATGTGAGGTGAGTAACCTGGTCTTTGGCAACATTGAAAATTGCAAACAATATGCTAGAGTCTAGACTCTGATCCCATTATTTTTCGTAACAGGATCTCGATTTCCCAGAGAAGCAGTATAGGCTTGTTCTTAGAAGCACAACAGGGCCGATAGATTTGTTTCTCTTGAGGTATCTCCACTAGGTGACAAGTGTCTCTCCATCTTTATAACAACTATTGATTCATGTATAGCTTGGCAGGTTTCCTAATCCTCTTTCAAGTAGTCTCTTGTTAAAAGTAAAGACATTTTCTACTGTATCAGCGAAAAGCTTCAAAGCACTGATAACTGACATGATTATCAACACATGCAGCAAACAAGGTTGGAAACATGAGGACATAACCATCAAACACACAAAACCATTGGATGCATTGACTGCTGATGAAAAGATGGATGATGCTTACTTATCCTCAGTACCTCCTTGCTCTTTAGATTCAACTACCTCAAAGCTCTCAGGTGTTCACAAAATAGTACCTTCTCATGCCAGTGTAAGTATTTGACTGAACCCCTCCCCTCCCCTCTCCTCCCCTTTCTATTTATTGGTTGCTCTTGCTGTTGCCAAAGTTGAATAATATTCTAATCAGTGTCATTAAACGCATTTTCTTTGTCGTTTAAAGCGACGGAAGTAATGCAACGCGATGAGATATCGCTTTATGGATTAAATCATGCGCTTTAGAGAAGTGTGCACTTCAAATAATAACACACTGTAATCCAATCAATAAGCAGACACTTTTTGAATCTCAACTTTCATTAGTAGGATTAATATCGGCGGCATTATTGTACAGTGGATGCTAACAATAGTTATTTTGATTGCAATTTGATTATTATAGTACTAAATTCATATATGTTTGCCATTTTTTAATGAGCAATTCACTTCAAAGTTCACTTCTTGCTTTTCGCTTCAAGCCTCGTGGACCATGTTTTCTTGTGCTTTTCGATTTTACGAACACTGATTCTAATCCACATATGGTCTTCCACAAATTGCAGATAGATGATGATTACTGGTTGCGCTCAGATCAGGAGGTCAGCGCTACTGATCTATGGGGCATTTGAACATTCTTAAAAATGGAGTGGCCTGGTTAAAGCATTGAACTCCAGATACGGATGCAAGAAGATACACAGAAATAAGGCTTCTAACTGACCTGTAAATATCTAAACAAAGCTTTACGTACTATCAGTAAGCGGTTTAGGACAGCAGATAACCTATGAAATAGCGTTAATTATTTATTGGGCCTCTAGCCAGATTATAGTATGAAATAACCGGGTTTCAGGGAGACCCTGCAACTTCGGCGTATAATTATGCTGATTCTTATATCAATATGCTTCACAGGAATACAAGTCTTAAGATTACCCATAGTTGGGATTAGGCTTGGATATATGACTTCAAAGAACAAGTTTGTTTGGCAGTTGTGTAATTGTCGCCTGCCGGCAGCTTATGGGAAACTTCAAATGATTCTGGATAATATTGAAGTTAACTGTAATATTTATAGTACAATTTTTGGAACTTAAATATTTGGTGTTTCTGGTTATTGTGAATGAGGCAATGAGCTACAGCATTACATGTACATTTCTAACGTTTAGAGTAAACAAGATTAAAATGAAAGGTATTGTGTCAACACTTTTTTCTTTGACTTGTCGTTTCAAATAAATTTTGTGCCTACACTAATGTAATCGAGATTTTGGAGGGCGATTTGAGGGAAAAATTATTGTGCAGAACCAGATGTTTATATGTATGCACAATGATCCTCTAAGATAACTCTGGCTCCACAGGTTCTCGATCATTTTCCTGTGCAAGCACCAGCTAAAAGCCAGCCCCATCTTATCATACGGAATTATGAATTTACATCTCCAATCGCTGAGCACAAATAAGTACTTTAATTTGGATATTTGATAATGAATGGTAATTAAATCTAGCAGTCCTACCCACTCAACCCTCATATTTTTCAATCCATGCTAAAAACTCATGGACAACTTAAGCACTGAATGAAATAAGATTTGCCAGATGTACATTGAACTCACTAACCTAAAACAAATCCTTTTACACCACGTATTTAAACCACATTTTTGGACTAACATGTGGAGGTACTTGATGTCACAAATCAAGGGTTTTGTGCTCGTGTCTTCCTTGATCTGGCTCGTGTTACTCGACTCGCTTCCTCCAAGGTTGTCTCGGCAGGAGGAGGGTTAATAACACTTTCATTAGCTGAGGAAGGAACTGAATCGATCTGCATCACTCGAGAATCAACAGATGCTGAAGATTTTGAGGTTTCAGCAAGGGATTTGGATGGAGTTGCTTTTTGTGCGTTCAGAGAAGCAGCTGCAGTCGAAACCAGGGTTTTGGATGGAGTTGCTTCTTGCGCGTTCAGAGAAGCAGCTGCAGTGGAAGACGGTGGAGGAGCTTTAGATGACTCCGCCTCTTCTGTTGCATCTGCGTCATTATCACTTGATGATTCAGAGGAAGCTGGGGGTGCTTGTTCTTCAGCTGGAGCAGTTGATCTGCGATTCAGTGTTGCAGTGGGTTGACGACCTCTACTGCTTTGCCTTTGTGGCTGCAATTTCGAAAGGCAGCACAAATAAAATAGGGATTACACAACCTTGGAGCTAATCAATAAACTACTACCACTCAACATTACAATTAAACATCTGTGCACAAGTTTGTATAGGCGTCTCTAGGTGGGCATGTAGTCAACATGAGGCACGGAAAATATAAACCATCAACGAAATTTCCCCTTAGATTCTAAACCCTTTATAGCAAGCTCCAACTAAAACATACTTCACTAGAAGGCAAATTAAGTAGCAAATCTTAATTAGACTGCAAAAACGAACAAATCTACTCAGCAAAGCCCCAAATATTGCGTCAGTTTATATCATCTGTAATCTGGCTATTATCTACACGTAAAAACCCCAACGTCCCCCTTCCCTGGGCCACACCTCGAAAATACCAGTATAATTAGAAAATTAAGCCATGAATACAGGAATACACAATAGGAAAAACCAGTTGGAAAAAACTTTACTAACTAATTTAACAGGGTGTCTGGTTTCCCAGAGATAAAGAAGATGATAAGAGGATCATATGCTCAGACAAAAAAGATTCAACATATCTATGAAACCCCAAGGCATCACAAGTATGTGTCCCAAATGTATTATTTACTCCAGAAGGTTAACAAGCAGCTGAATATTGATACCAGAAGGGTTTATTCGACCTTAATGAATTATCACTCCTTAACCTTCAAATTATGCATCATGGAGAGTTCAAGATGGATTTTCCGGATTTTAAGAACAACACAAATTTCGGACTAACAAGCACGCAATTACTCTAATATGAATAAAATCTTCAGATGTCAAACAGCTAACACTATCATTTAGTTCAAACCACTTTTGAAATGCTGAAAATGATTGAGCTTGCAAATGAACTGTGAAACACATCTTAATAAAAACCTGAGTTGGGGGAGGTGGATTTGACTGCGAAGCAATGTACTGCAAAACGTCAAAAATCCTCGTCTGACCATAGCTAGCTGCTTTTTGCCAGTATAAGACCAACATATCTCCTGCTCTGGTCCTCCACTCCAACAAATTTCGATCAATCTCAGTCTCATGCTTTAAAATCACCGGTTTAAAAAAGGCATCATAGACATATGTAGTTCCCTGCAGTAATTTTACGATATGAAGAACCAAATTAAATTAACATAAAGGTGAAACCATTGAAAGACTAAATATTTGATTTTTTCAATTAAGAAACTATACATATGAATACCTTAGTTTTGGGGCACCACAAGTAAATGAAGAATGCCAGCTTAGCTTCACTGTACATTGGAACCCTTAAAAAGAACAATGTAACAGAAAGCTAGCAATCAACACATAATTTTCAAAATATAGCAAGCTGGATTTTAACATAAAAATGATATGAACAGCCAAGTTCGCTATGATTACCACGAAATAAAAGCATCACCAAACCTCTCACAAACTGTCAACATAGCAACTAAGATCCTGAAAAGTTGTAGGGAGTTAGAATTCAGATTCAAAACAAGATACATTGAGGTCTAAAAAGCAAATGTAGCAGCAAGATACCAATATTGGCACCAAAAGCGGAGTTGCTGAATATCAGGTTTGTTCATTTCCACAGTTTTGAAGCACTCATAAGCTGGATAAGCATAACCAAAAACCATCCTGCATGAGCAACACATCAAAGATCACAGCTTTAGCAACTCAAGCAATACAAAAATTTAAGACTACTAGTCTTTAAAACTTTATAAGGGTAGTCTGAAATTTACACAAGCCCTCTGGTGAGAAAAGATCCAATCATCTTGAATTCCTGAGACAAAACAGCACGGGTTAACCAAGTTCTGCTATTAACAAAAGGACTTTAAGTGATACGCACTGACAGTGTAATGAATTTTTCACATCATCAATGTAATTTAATCTGTTCTAACAGGTTACTAACAATTTATTTTAAATTACAGATCAATGTTACTAAATAGAGTTACCTCAATTAAACCTGGTTGTGTAAACACCTATGTAAATACTGTTTATACCGACAGAACTTAAACTCTTAACAAAATGACTTGAAAATGCAACACAAAATGCCCTTGCTAATTTTGTTAATAGAACAAAGGAATTTCACTAAAAATGTCAGAGATAACCAAAATATACACTAAAAAAATTTCTTCTTTTTTCATCTGCTTTATTACTCATTTTGTTAATAGCAACACTAAATTCCCAAACTTCAGGAAAACCCAATAAAGAAAAAAAATTTAAAATCAAAACAATATAAAACAAACACTATAAATATCTCCGAAAGTATCTAAAACAAGGAAATAAGAGGACTCTAGAAATGGTAAAACTAAGAATAATAAATTAAACAGTAAATGACGAAGAGTGGAGACCAAAATTACGAACTGATCAGTACCTTGTGTTGATTAATCCGAAAACAACGGTAAACTGAATATAAAAGACGGCGAATTCACTGTTAATTAAAATCGGTGGAAGTAAAGCAGGCGAGTAAACGGAGTGAGTTTTGAGACGTTAGTGGCGCCGCCGTAATGCTCCGGCGAACCGTTGCGATGTCGGCGGAGAAGAGGTGAGAGTGACGGAGAGAGAAGAAAAGCCAAATTGTGTCGTTTTAAAATTCTCTCATACCATTTTATTGAGCTTATTGGGGTTCGTATTTAAATTGGATTTATTGGGATTCAAAAATTCAGTTTTTAATTTTTTTCACCAAAAAATCAGCTTTTATAAAAATGAAAAAATTACTCAAAGTGAAAATTGAAGTTGTATTTGAATTTGTGCCTCACTTAAAAAAAGGTGTACAAATTTTGAAGATATATGAGTGAAAACTAGAATTTAAAGTGTGATACTCATACAAAGTTAAAGTAGTATTTCATTTTTTTTTAGTTTGGTATTTACAAATAGTCATGGCTAAATTAGTATTTGCAAAATACACAAAATGTATTAAGAGATCTCAATTCAAAATGTAATACCATAAGTACCACTTTTAGTAGTATTTTGATCATTGCTTTCAATTAGACGTTCCAATTCTCTATTATCCTGATTAACTATGTGAAAATTTTTAAGAATAAAAAACGAAAAAATAAGAACAATTTCCTTTCTTTGATATAACGATAATAAAAGTGATGATATTGGAGAATGACAAGAAAAGGCTGCTCTTATTTTCTTTTCTCTTTTTAAAGACAGTAAAATTAATTGTTTGCCATTTTCTGAAATATGAGAAAGTTACTAAACTTTTAGTCATAGTTTTAAACTCTCAACTTGGAAATAACAAAACAGAACAATTTTATATTAAAGTATAGTTTTTCTGCTCAGGAAAGATTATAATAATACATTTGTATTTCATTTAAGCTCCCTAATTCTTGCAATTTTATTTTTTTTTGCTAATAAAGATTACAACAATAACATACTCAGTATTATTCCATACTGTGGGGTCTAGCAGCGTGGGCGTAAGGCGAATCGTTTTACATATGTCTCAGCGAGGCGTAAACCCCATATGTA
The DNA here is from genome assembly GCF_000390325.3 of Nicotiana tomentosiformis. Lineage (NCBI taxonomy): Eukaryota > Viridiplantae > Streptophyta > Magnoliopsida > Solanales > Solanaceae > Nicotiana > Nicotiana tomentosiformis. The sequence continues at coordinate 130,427,158 of NC_090815.1, read as the reverse complement.
TTTAATTTTTAATATTTTATAAAATAATATAATGACAGTAAATATTTATAAACTGGTAAAATTGTATAAAAATTAAAGAAAACTATAAATATGTGATATATATATATATATATATATATATATGTGTGTGTGTGTGTGTGTGTGTGTGCGCGCGCGCGCGCGCGCGCAAAAAAAAAGGCGGGATGTGAGACGGGACGTTTTACTTGATATGGGGCGAGGCGTAAGCCCATGGATCTTTAAAAATTTTAATTTATAAATTAATAAAATAACATAATAACACAAAAAATATAAAATATAAATTAAAAGTTAAAAATTAAAGAAACTCATAGGAAAAAAAATCTAGCATGATTCTTAAGTATAACTAATGCATACAAATCACGTATAACGTCTTTAACTTTCAAATAATTAAAAACTTAAAATTTCTTTTAAAAAAAATGATCAAACTCCACATTTTACCTTCCTAAAAGTAAATAATTAATTAAATCTTATTAGTACAATAATTAAAATATTACTCCTTCATGAATAAATACAAATTAGTTTAAGATATCAAATTAATAAAAGTGTATAATAAGGAGGGGCAAATGAACTAAGACACGATCAATAACAAGTGAAGATATAAATTCGCAATATTATGTCTCATTATTAGAGTTATGCTCAATCTTCATATTTCTATCGATGAATAGAACTTTTATCATTAATTTGTTAAAGAATTTTGAAGGTCAACGATATTAATTAGGAAATTCGACACGTGATTTGCGTTAGAACTGTTAGGCGAGCCCCGAGCGTTGGACGTTAGGCGTGTTTAGGGCGCACGGTCGGGTGCTTGGGGCGTAAGCCTCACAGAACTAAACCTCATACATGAGCCCCAGAGCGTTTTGCAAGTGCCCTGCCCAGGGGCGAGCCCCGAGCAAGTCCGAGAAATGCCTTTTAAAATACTGGGGTTGGGAAGGGATAGTGTGTACGTAGTTCTTACCCCTAACTTGTGATGATAGAAATATTATTTTCAATAGACCCTAGGCCAACTATTCAAATCTTTGCTACTAATAAAGATTGCAAAATTAAAAATGTTAATTTGGTATAGTGACGTGATGAGTTACTATCTGGGGCCACAGATAGATTGGAGAAATGGAATAGGGATAAGTGGATAATGTGCAAAGTATATGAAAACTAAACCCTAATAATGGATAAGTATACAAAAGTGCAAAGTATATTGTTTAACCCTCTCAAAAGCGAAATATATAGCAGAAAAATAATAAAAAAATAAAAGAATATTCTTAGATTGTTGGGAAATTAGACTTCAATTTCACTCTTTGGTAACAACTGACAATACTTGCCAACCAAAAGGTATGCTGCATATGCTTAATTCCTCGTGCAAGACTTTTTTGTTTCCCCACTTATTTTTTTATTAATATATTTTAGTTTCTTTTTTATGTCAGTCTCAACACACTTTTATTTGGAGCTTTTTCCTTGCTTTTCACTTCAATCCATCACACTTTCATTTTTGGTTTCTCATTTGGTACCGGATAATCGTATTAGAGTTTCAATTAATTCGAATTTGCCTTACTTAAAGTTCATTAAAAGAAAAGCGTATCCTATCAAATTTTTTATTTTCAAAACTTGAATCCGGATTTTTTGCCCTCGGTGACACTTGCATGCACTTGACGTATACATTAAGCTAAATACTTTAATCTTAAGAATTGTATAATATAACAACAATAATATCTCATAAGTAGAATCTAAAAAAGATAGTGTATATAAAAATTATTTTAGATAAATCATCAACTATCTTAAAAATTGTCACGGATTAAAATAATACTCTGTCCCTCGCACTTTCTTTGACTTTAATTTGTCATTCCAAACATTCATGCAATTAATTATCTATATTCTTTAATTTGTCTTTCAATCATTACTTTTTCGTTTCTTCAATTCATATCAATATTCAATTAGACAATTATTTTAATAGTCTAACGTGGTGAATTTGGACCATCTCTAAACCCTTCAATAGGTTCGTGTGCCTCTCAAGTTATTTTTTGAAGTACGTACTTTGGGGACAAATTCTATATAATTTACCAGACAAGTTGTAAACTATATTATTGTGTTGTCGAAAAAGTTTCCTCGACATTTGAGGTTCAATGGATGACTTTCATATGTTGTCACACAACGGCTATATATGACATTCTAGAATCATGTGCTTTCATGTCTATTATTTTTTATAGAAAGAAATTGTAGTTAAGTACTTAAATATGTAAGTAAAACGTATCCTAAATAGTCTTCTTTTTTCATTTATCATATTAGTATTATTTTCTAAATTTAAAGACGTGCTTGTGATTGAACTGATGAAATATATGCTGAGACAATAAACTTTGATGGGACAATAAACGCTATCAATTTGTGCGATTCACTGAAAATTTCTTGGTGAAAAATCATAAAACTAATTAATTTTTCCTGAGGATACCCTTCATTATATGGTTGTTTACCCGAAAAACGGATGGAGTTGAATTTATACGTAGTTCTAAGGATATGTGGCGCAATTTAATACAAATTGTAAGGATAAATAGAAATATAAGTATGGATTGCAAAGAATGCAAAATGGATAAGGTTGTAAAGAAGATGAATTTTAGGATTAAACAAGTGGAATCAATTTAAGAAGTTTGAAAGAACAACTCTTTTACTATGTGAGAATATCGTGTTTTGATTACAATGTAAGCATAAAAAGAACTTGCCCTGACCAAAATGACAACCATCCCTTTTTATAGTAGAGAGATCTTACTTTAAATATAATTAAAAATACATAGTGGGAGACTATGATAAGTCAGCTTTTTCACAATTCCTGCCGAGATTCTCTCCTTTAGTGGGATTGCAACGACTCTTGTCTATGAGCTCGATATTGACTCGAGTCTTCGGTCTTGACTCGAGCTCTCGATCTTGGCTTAAGCTCGATTCTGACTCGGACCCTTAAATTGATTCGGGATCGATGTTGGTCGGTCTCTGGATCATAAACTCGATAACTTTACTTTGCATCATAGCTCGATTTGGATTCGGGCTCGATAAGGATATCGGCCCATCGGACTCGAAGCTTGTTTGTACCATCTTCGGAACCGACTCGAAGTCTCGCTTCGATCGATTATTTTGAACTCGATCGATCATACGAATGCCGAAATTTATTTCGACCGCATACATATAGTCCCCTCGTTTCTTAGGAAGAATGTGGTAAGCAACGCTATGATTTTTTAACGGCTCGATTGGATTACAAGCTGACATTTATATTGGGCTCGACCATGACTCACGTGATAGCTGTCCCGTTGATTTAATTTTTTAAGGTATTTAATGCATGCCAGACGGTGGTCGGCCACCGCTGATACTGAACCGCCATTGCCTGAACCTATAAATATCCCTTCCTTTTATCATTTAGTACTTGTGCAACTCCAATCTTCCAAATTTCCCAATTTCCTTTTCGTATTCTTTGAGTTCATTCACAAATCAGTGGTTCCTTTTACAAAATTCTTCTTCCAAATTACCAAATCTTCGTCACCTTCTTTAAATCCAAAATGGTGAAGACATCCAAAACTGTCCCCCAAAAAGAAATAGGTTCTTCTTCCTAATTCGCCGCCAATAAAACACCGGTGGATCCTCGTCCTGAGGAGTGCGTTCTGGCGTCGTGTGTTCTTACCTCCGATTTCAAACTCGATAAAGGTTCGCCGGTTCCTGGCCGATGTGAGCCCGTATCGAGATATATTTGTTTGATAACCCGGGAGCACATCGAGCGAATAAAAAAGAATTGTAACTGGGAGAACAAAGAGGTGGTAGTGCCGTCTCTTGAATAAGACATCACTACTCACGTGAGAGGGTTTTTAAGCGTGTACACTTACCCTTTCACGTTGGGTCCCCTCGACCCAGTTATTATTGATTTTTGCCGTAAATACCTAATAACCCTAGGCCAAATACATCCTTCCTTTTGGCGGATCATTATTTTGTTCCAATATTTTGTAAGTAAAATCGAGGGGATGTCTTTCACACTCGATCATTTTGTCTGATTATACCGCCCTCGTCTTTTTCGAGGAGGGTTAATAAAACTCCAACGTCAAGCTACCAAGGCTCTATTCTCGAGTATAGACGAGGAGAAGGATCGAGGCTGGATGGGCCGGTTAGTTCTAGTGAGGACATCAAACTTGATCCCAACTGAAAAAATGCCTTTCCCCGAGGAGTGGAATATGAAGCGTAAGTGTAATTTCGCTGTTATCCCCTATTATGTTGTTCTTTCATTTCTTTTCTCACCAATATTCCCCTTTTGTGATGCAGCGATTCCCTGGATGCCCGACGCAGTGTCCGATCTCAAGAATTGGGTACGTGATCTGGTTTCGACCTCCTCATATGCAGAGCGCTCATGGCGCGACTTGTCAAAGGGCCGATGGGAGGCCAAAAATCACGGTGAGCACTCCTCTCGTGTCCTTCGGTAACTCGAATAAGATGCCTTTCGCATACTTCAGTAAATATTTTCGCATGCAGGTGTGGGCAAGGATGCGGTTTTGAGGCCCTCATCTGTCGAGGAAGAGGCTTCGGCCTCTGTCCCAAAGCAGGTCAAAGATAATAAGAGAAAAAGATCACCCGCCCTCGAAGATCGAAAATCGAAGAAGAGGACGGCTCGTAAACCGAACAAGAATGCCATTCCTTTGACCGTAGAATAAGTTCTGCGTCCGAGGGATGAAGAAGAAGAAGAGAACGATGGGTCCGCTCTGGAGACCCGAACAAAGAAGACCACCGACGTTCCACAGGCAGCTTGATCGATGGTGGTTCGTAAGGCTCCGCCTCGAATTGAGGATATATCGGAGAGAGGTTCGGTCAGAGTCCCTAAGTTGCTGGAAATCGAAGATGTTTCCCATCCGAGCCGATGGATGGGGGATATGTCCTAAGGGGCTCTTCCTGAATATTTTCGAACCGAAGAGAACGCCCAAGATGACTCATTCGGGGCAGTAGCAATCGAAGACTCGCCCACCTTCCCTGCTTTTTCTGCAGGGGCGATTCGGGAGGCCCAAGCTTTAGGGGCCCTCGAATTAGATAGGCCTCATGATGGAGAGGATCCTTTTCGTGACCTATTCATCAGCATCGAAGACACTGCTGGTGCAAGTGACTCATCGAATCTTTTTCACGGAGTGCAGCAGGCTTTGAATCAGGTAGGCCTTAAATCATATGGCGTTACCTTTAAGTTTACTCTTCTTTTCTGACTTCATTTCTACTTTCTTTACAGGCTGCGGCAGTTCATCGGGAATTATGTTCTCGATCCCGAACCGAGCTGCGTCGATACGAGGCCGAGCTTCAACGGGTTACAGAGGAGACGAACTCCTTAAAGCACCTTTTGGGCCAAAGGGGAGAGGAAATAAAAGACCTCCGAGCCGAGTTGTCCAGGGCTCACCAAGATCAGATTGATTTCTCCTAGCAGGTAATAATGCTTTTAAAAGCCTATGGGCTTGATACTGGAACAATGGCTAACCTTTCGGTCTCATAGATGCAGCAGAAAATTGAGATGATCGGAAAACTCTTTGAAGAATTCGATGTGATAAGAGCGGAGTCTTTGAAGTGGTAAGAAGGAATGGACTGCTTTGCTGCAGAGAAAGAAACTGCCCGAGCCCAATTGTCATCAGCTAAAAACCAACTTCAAAAGATGAAGGATAAAGGCTCGTTCCAAGCAAGAAGGGTAGAGGAGCTCGAGGCTCGGTTAGCCTCCGTACTTGCCAAGGCCGAATCTGACGCCGAGAAGGCAAAGGCCGATGCGGATGCACTTGTGGCCATCTATCGCGCCGATGCTGAAGCTGCCCAGGTCCAAGAAAGAGAGGCAGCCGAGACCGCCGATACTCGAGCACATTGGGTCGCTGAACTTGCTAAGTGTCGATCTTGGAAGGAGACCCTCGAGGAGATACATGCTCGAGGTTTCGACCTTGCTGAAGAAATAAAAAGGGCCAAAGAACTCGAAGCCGATGTTGAAGCCTTGGTTTCCAATGACGATGATGATGACAATGTTGATGATGATGGGGGTAAGAGCGGTTACGAGAATGGGGAGGAGCCCGATAGAGAAGAGACCGTTCCTGGGGATGACCAGGAAGCTTAGTCCTTAATTTTTTACGTTGTAATCAATCATGTAAATAATTTTGTATATAGAAATATCCCTTTTTTGCCGACGTGCTCATGTTTTTTTTCTTGTCTTGTGAAGACTTTATCCACGCCTTATGAATATTTTCACAAGGATTTAAGTGACTTGAATGATTCGAACTCGAAATAATGTAGCCCGTAGGCGTAATGGTCGAGTGAGTGCTTGCTCGAACTCGAAATAAAAGCAGCCCGTAGGCTTAGTAGTTAAGTGAACAATTCAAACTCGAAATAATGTAGCCCGTAGGCATAATGGTCGAGTGAGTGCTTGCTTGAACTCGAAATAAAAGCAGCCCGTAGGCTTAGTAGTCGAGTGAACGATTCGAACTCGAAATAATATAGCCAGTAGGCGTAATGGTCGAGTGAGTACTTGCTCGAACTCGAAATAAAAGTAGCATGTATGCTTAGTAGATGAGTGGATGATTTGAACTCGAAATAATGTAGCCTGTAGGTGTAATGGTCGAGTGAGTGCTTGCTCGAACTCGAAATAAAAGCAGCCCGTAGGCTTAGTAGTCGAGTGAATTATTCGAACTCGAAATAATATAGCCCGTAGGCATAATAGTCGAGTGAGTGCTTGCTCGAACTCGAAATAAAAGCAGCCCATAGGCTTAGTAGTCGAGTGAATGATTCGAACTCGAAATAAAGTAGCTCGTAGGCGTAATGGTCGAGTGAGTGCTTGCTCGAACTCGAAATAAAAGTAGCCCGTAGGCTTAGTAGTCAAGTGAATGATTCGAACTCGAAATAATGTAGCCCGTAGGCGTAATGGTCGAGTGAACGCTTGCTAGAACTCGAAATAAAAGCAGACCGTAGGCTTAGTAGTCGAGTGAATAATTCGAACTCGAAATAATATAGCCCGTAAGCATAATGGTCAAGTGAGTGATTTGAACTCGAAATCGGGGATTTATCCTAATTCTGTTTGCATAATAAATCTCAAAAATAGAGGAATGTTTCTTGGATATAAGATATCAGAAAAGAGGAGAACTTTCTTTGCAAGTCATTATACAAGCGTTCATGTTTTGCGTCAGGGCTCGGGCCAACTACATGAGCATGGTTCGTTTGACCATTTGGCTCTTACAATATTTTCCTATTAGAATTCCGTTGTTGCGAAATAACTTTCTTACATCAGAACTTTGATATATTTGAGGGATAATGCCCCCCCCCCCTAGTATTCAAGGTCGATTGCAAAGAGGCATTAGATACTGTTGTGTTGTTTCCAAGAATAGCATGATCATTGGTTGCTTCATTAAAAACCTTGCCGAAAAACCCATTTGGGATTTAACCGGTCTAAGGGAAAAAGAGTGCAACGCGTGCTTTCAGATCTAAGGCTTCTTATTGAAGGATCCATCTTAGCTCCTGATCGGACTTCTGCAGGGGTTAGTTTTGAAATATAAATAAATATGGGAGGGTCGTACCTTAGCAGTAGTATCGTTTTAGATGTGACACATTCCAATTGCTTGATAGTTGTTTTGCCGTTTATAATGCCAAGCTTGTATGGTCCCTTTCCGACGTTCTCGAGAACCTGATATGGTCCTTCCCAGTTCGGTCCTAGTTTTCCTTCGTTTGGATTTCTAGCATTGAGGGTGACTTTCCTTAGCACTAAGTCCCCGGGCTTAAAATGGCGGAGCTTGGTTCTTCGATTATAGTATCTTTCGATTCGTTGCTTTTGGACGGCCAATTGGACGAGAGCAGCTTCTCGTTTTTCGTCCGATAATTCGAGGCTAGTGTACATAGCCTCGTTATTTGATTCTTCTGTTGTGTATCGAAATATGGCACTGGGTTTGCCGACTTCGACTGGTATCAAGGCTTCGGACCCATATACTAAGGAGAACGGGGTTGCCCCCGTACTAGATTTTGACGTTGTTCGATATGGTCAAAGGACTTCGGGTAGGATTTCTCTCCACTTTCCTTTAGCGTCGTTCAGCCTCTTCTTTAGGTTTTGAATGATAGTTTTGTTCGTTGATTCGGCCTGTCCGTTCCCACTGGGGTGATACGGTGTTGATAATATCCTTCTTATTTTGTGATCTTCGAAGTTTTGTCACTTTGCTGCCAATAAATTATTTCCCATTGTCACATACTATTTCGGCGGGTATCCCGAATCAACTATGATATGATCCCAGATGAAGTCTATAACTTTTCTCTCTCTTACTTTCTCGAATGCCTGTGATTCAACCCATTTAGAGAAATAGTCAGTCATAAATAAAATGAATTTAGCTTTACCTGGGGTCGATGGCAGAGGGCCGACGATATCCATTCCCCATTTCATGAATGGCCATGGGGATAGGACTGAGTGAAGTTGCTCTCCGGGTTGATGGGTCATTGGTGCAAATCTTTGACATTTGTCATATTTTCGAACAAATTCCTTCTCATCTTTGCCCATATCGATCCAATAATACCCTGTCCTGATTATTTTTCGGACTAATGGATTGGCACCGGAGTGATTCCCATAAATGCCCTCCTGCACCTCACATAGGATGTAATCGGTATCTCATGGACCCAAGCATACTGCCAATGGTCCATCAAATGTCCTTCGAGATAGCGTTCCATCTGAAGCCAACGTGAATCGAGCAGCTTTAATCCGCAGGGCCCTTGAATCTTTAGGGTCCGATGGGAGCTTTTCGTTCTTTAAGTATTCAATATACTTATTTCTCCAATCCCATGTTAATCTCGTAAAATTTATCTCGGCGTGACCTTCTTCGATCACGGATCTCGAGAGTTGAACGACAGTCCCCGAGCTCAAGTTACTTTCCTCGACCGATGATCCCAAATTCGCAAGTGCGTCAGCCTCACTGCTTTGCTCTCGTGGAACATGTTGTAAAGTCCATTGTTTGAAATGGTGCAAAGTGACATGTAGTTTGTCCAAATACCTTTGCATTCTATCTTCTCGAACTTCGAAGGTTTTGTTTACTTGGTTTACCACCAGCAAAGAGTCACATTTGGCTTCAATGACTTCTGCTCCCAAGTTTTTAGCTAGCTCGAGACCTACAATCATGACCTCATACTCGGCCTCGTTGTTAGTCAACCTCGTAGTTTTAATAGATTGCCTAATAGTATTGCCTGTGGGTAGATTTAAAACTATGCCTAGCCCGTACCCCTTTACGTTCGAAGCCCCGTCTGTAAAAAGGGTCCATACCCCCGATGATCTACCCGATTTCAACAGGAGTTCTTTTTCAACTTCGGGTACGAGAGTTGTCGTGAAATCGGCCACGAAGTCCGCTAGAATTTGAGACTTGATGCACGTACGAGGTTGATATTTGATATCGTATCCACTGAGTTCGCCAGCCCATTTGGCTAATCGGCCTGATAGTTTGGGCTTGTGCAAGATATTACGAAGCGGGTAAGTAGTTAATACGCATATGGGGTGACATTGAAAGTACGGTCTTAACTTTCTAGAGGCGCTTATCAGTGCAAGTGCCAATTTTTCTAGGTGCGGATATCTAGTTTCAGCTTCTCCTAAGGTCCGACTTATATAATAAACGAGAAATTACGTACCTTGCTCTTTCCGAACTAGGACACCGCTTACTGCGATTTCCGATACTGCCAAGTACAAGCAAATTTTTTCTTCTTTTTTTGGAGTGTGAATTAGTGGTGGGCTCGATAGATACCGTTTTAGTTCCTCTAATGCCTGTTGGCATTCCGGGTCCAAGCGAAGTCGTTCTTCTTTTTGAGTAGAGAGAAAAATTTGTGACTTCGATCTGATGATCTCGAAATGAATCGACCTAAGGCTGCAATCCGTCCCTTTAGCCTTTGTACAGTTTTCATGCTCTCCATGATGGTGATGTCTTCGATGGCCTTGATTTTATCGGGGTTAATCTCGATTCCCCGATTTGACACTATGAAGCCGAGGAACTTGCCCGAACCGACCCCGAAAGTACATTTTTCGGGGTTGAGCTTCATGTTGTATTTCCTCAAAATCTCAAACGTTTCCTGCAAATGGGACAAATGGTCCTCTGCGCGCAAGGACTTAACTAGCATGTCATCAATATAAACTTCCATTGATTTACCTATTTGTTCTTCGAACATTTTATTTACTAGGCGTTGGTAAGTATCCCCTGTATTTTTTTGCCCGAACCCCGAAGGGCATCACGTTATAACAATATGTTCCATATTTGGTGACAAATGAAGTCTTTTCCTGGTCCCCCGGGTTCATCTGGATTTGATTATACCTGGAATAGGCATCGAGAAAAGTAAGGATCTCGTGGCCGACCGTGGTATCGATCATGCGATCGATGTTGGGCAGCGGGAAAGAATCTTTGGGGCATGCTTTGTTCAAATCCTTATAATCCACACACATTCTATGTTTGTTCCCTTTTTAGGCACTACAACTACATTAGCTAACCATTCGGAATATTTCACCTCCCGAATGGACCCTATCTTGAGAAGTTTGGTTACCTCGTCCTTTATGAATGCGTGCTTTACCTCAGACTGGGATCTTCTCTTTTGCTTCACCGGTATGAACCTAGGGTCCAAGCTTAGCCGATGCGTTGTTATGTCCGGTGGGATCCCTGTTATATCTAAATGGGACCAGGCAAAGCAATCAATGTTATCGATAAGAAATTGAATAAGTTTCTTCTTGAGTTCGGGGCTCAACCCCGTTCCCAGGTATACCTTCCGTTCAAGACAGTGCTCGATTAGTGTGACTTGCTCCAGTTCCTCAATCGTGATTTGGGGCGTCGGAGTCATCGGGAATCACGAAGGATCGAGGGATTCTCTGATCATCATCTTTTTCGATCTTCTGGTTATCTGGTCGGGTCAAAGCCGATGTCTGTGATTGCTATTGGGCGTCTCGTTCCCCTTCTGAGCCCGATCCCTTTACTGGTGAAGGCAAGGATATAGGTTTCGCTTCCTCGACGGCGAACATCTCTCTTGCGGCTGGTTGTTCTCCGTACACTATTCTGACTCCTCTCGATGTTGGGAATTTGAGGACCTGGTGTAGGGTCGAAAGTACAACTCTCATGTTGTGGATCCATGGCCTTCCGAAAAGGGCGTTGTATCTCATGTCACTTTCGATCACGTGGAACTTCGTTTCCTGTATGGTTCCAGCCACATTTATTGGTAGAATTATCTCGCCTTTGGTGGTTTCACATTCCATATTGAATCCGTTTAGAACCAGGGTTGCAGGTACGATCTGGTCCTGCAGGCCGAGCTGTTCTACGACCTTCAATCTGATGATGTTGGCCGAGCTACCTAGATCAATCAACACACGCTTAACTTTAGTTTTATTTATGAGTACAGATATTACCAGTGCATCGTTATGAGGTTGTATGACTCATTCTGCATCTTCATCATTGAAGGACAAAGTTCCTATGGGTGTATAATCTTGAGTTCGAGATTGTTTTTCTATCACAATTGATGTCTTAGTGCTTTTAAGAACTGGTCCCTGAGGGGTATCGGCGCCGCCGACGATCATGTGAATGACGTGCTGTGGTTCTTCTTGTTCGTTTTGCTTGACGAAATCCCTGTTTTTAAAATGGTTCTTCACCCTATCGCTCAAATATTCTCGAAGGTGCCCTTTGTTGAATAACCGGGCTACTTCCTCTCTTAGTTGCCTGCAATCTTCCGTTTTGTGGCCATGGGTGCAATGATATTTGCACATTGGATTGGGATTCCTCTAGGCAGGATCAGTCTGCATGGGTCGAGGCTATTTAGTGTCTTTGATGCATCCGATAGCCGAAACGATGGCGGATGCATCAATGCTAAAGTTATATCACGATAACCGAGGTGCTTCCTTAGATCCGGCAGGCCTATCGAACCTACTTCTGTTCATCAGTCCCGGGACCCTTGACCTTGATCACTTCTTTTGTTATTTTGCCTGAGGTTGTGTCTCGATTCACTGACTCGATGGCTTCCGTTATATGGTTGGTATCGATCCCCGATCGGACCTCATTCTCGATTAGTATCCCTTCGAACAGCGGGTTCAGACCCCAATTGATCATCTTCGACCATAATTTTTGATTGGTACCGATTGTGCACGTCGGCCCACGTGATGGCTGGGTATTCAATCAGGTTATGCTTTAATCGCCGTGAAGCCGTCGAACTTCATTCGTTCAAACCTTGAGTGAAAGCCTGAACAGCCCAATCGTCTGTGACTGGTGGCAAGTCCATTCGTTCCATTTGCAAACGAGATACGAATTCCCTCAGCATCTCGTTATCCTTTTGTCTTACCTTGAAGAGGTCCGATTTCCTTGTTGCGACTTTTATGGCGCCGGCATGTGCTTTCACAAAAGAATCTGCTAACATGGCGAACGAGTCTATGGAATTTAGTGGTAGGTTGTGATACCAAATTATCGCTCTCTTTGAGAGGGTCTCTCCGAATTTTTTTAACAACACAGATTTGATTTCATCGTCTCCTAAATCATTGCCCTTGATGGCACACATGTAAGAAGTGACGTACTCGTTGGGATCGGTCGTTCCGTTATATTTGGAAATTTCGGGCATACGAAATTTTTTGGGGATTAGTTTCGGGGCTGCGCTCGAGGGAAAAGGTTTTTGCACGATTTTTTTTGAATCTGACCCTTTTATCATTGGTGGAGCTCCCGGGATCTGATCGACCCTAGAGTTATAAGTTTCTACTTTTTTATCAGTGGCTTCGACTCGCTTTGTGAGTTCCTCGATCAATTTAGTAATTTCGGGAGTAGTCCCCGATTCTTGCTCATTTGACTTCACTATGACTGGCTCCGTTCTGTGGGTGATTTCTCGAGGTGGACTGGGCTCCGACCTGCTTTGTAGTTGAGTTTGGCTATGCAACTGAGCTATTGCTGCCTGTTGGGGTTGCAACATTTTGAAAATCATACGCAAGCTAACGCCGTTTTCCTCGACGTTATGGGTATCTCGAGCTGCAGACCGAGTGCCACCATGGATGCTATTCTTAGGTTCAACATGGAGGTTCGCCTCAATGGCTACATGCGAATTGATATCTATTGGCGCTCCGATTCGAGCTCCAACGACATTTACAAATGGCCTTTCGGTACTGGGTGTCAAGTTATTGTTCTCATCTTGAAGACCGGCTCCGTTGTCGATTGGTGAATCCATTTGATTGGTAGTTAGTCATTGCTAATTCGAAATCCAAGATATTTTTGGAACCGAGCGTAAAACACAACAGTGTGTTGCTTCAGATTCGTATTAAATAACCACTGTTATTCTTATCCCCACGGTGGGCGCTAAACTGTTTACCCGAAAAATGGATAGAGTTAAATTTATACGTAGTTCTAAGGATATGTGGCGCAATTTAATACAAATTGTAAGGATAAATAGAAATATAAGTATGGATTGCAAAGAATGCAAAATGGATAAGGTTGTAAAGAAGATGAATTTTAGGATTAAACAAGTGGAATCAATTTAAGAAGCTTGAAAGAACAACTCTTTTACTATGTGAGAATATCGTGTTTTGATTACAATGTAAGCATAAAAAGAACTTACCCTGACCAAAATGATAACCATCCCTTTTTATAGTAGAGAGATCTTACTTTAAATATAATTAAAAATACATAGTGGGAGACCATGATAAGTCAGCTTTTTCACAATTCCTGCCGAGATTCTCTCCTCTAGTGGGATTGCAACGGCTCTTGTCTATGAGCTCGATATGGACTCGAGTCTTCGGTCTTGACTCGAGCTCTTGATCTTGGCTAGATCGATTCTGACTTGGACCCTTGAATTGATTCGGGATCGATGTTGGTCGGTCTCTGGATCATAAACTCGATAACTTTACTTTGCATCATAGCTCAATTTAGATTCGGGCTCGATGCGGATATCGGCCCATCGGACTCGAAGTTTGTTTGTACCATCTTCGGAACCCGACTCGAAATCTCGCTTCGATCGATTATGTTTCGAACTCGATCGATCATACGAAGGCTGAAATTTATTTCGACCGCATACAATGATACTTACCTTGAATTCAGTATCTTCCAAGAATTATATAAATTGTGACACCACCAATCATGTAGCTTGTCAAATTTCCTCCTTTGTCTGTATTTTCAATATATATAGTCAGGCCAAAAATTAATGAAGGGACTCCTCCATTGAGAAAATATGCAAATATCCTAAAGTTTTACAACTCTTCCCTTCTCCCCCCTCCCCCCCCAAACCTCCTCTGATGAGTCATTATTCCTTAGATTTCTAACTGGTTTTAGCATCGATAAAGAGTGTGGTTAGTTTGATGTTTCGAGTTCGAGTCGTAAATATGAAGTATTTTTTCGTAGGGAGCGCTATAAAACTTCATATAGTAGACATTTCATTTGACAAATGATATCTTGGTAAAAAGATTATAGTATATACGAATAATCAATCGAATTCACTTGGAGAATCTATGAATTCTAAGATTACTACTTGAAGTTATGATTATAGGAAAGCCTTGGATACCTCGTTTTGGAAGATTTTATTCGAAATGGTTACAATTCCTTAAAAGGCTATATTTGCCAATATAGTTACCATCACATGCTTTACAATAATGGCCTGCGCCTGTCGCTCTCTCACACTTAACCCATAGCTACCCACAACTAGCTTTTACAAACAACCAGTCCCTTTTCTCTTCTTCATTTGACAGTTGGCTTCTTGCTTTTAGTGGCGGATTTAACTTAGTACTATATATATTATGGTATATTGATAAATATTTGTTGCCATATGTCAAGATGGTGTACAAAAGTCATAGTATACCGTTCTGCATAAAATTTAGATTCAATTTGGGCGTTTGGTTCGAGACAAGTTATATTGCGATTCATTATTTATAAATTGTAATGAATTAATTAGAAATGCAGAAATTATAATCTAAAAATTAGTAATGTGCAGACTGATCATGCATAATTGTAATGCAAGGAGTAAAAAAAGTATATATATGCGTGTGTGTTTTATTTATTTTTTCTTAACACATGAGAATTATTAAAAAAATTAATCTAATACATGTATTACAATTCATAACATTCTTAACTCGTATACATAAATTCCTACATAATTTTTGTATATATTATATGTCACCAACAAGTATAATATTCCTTCCGGTCCATTTTAATTGAATTTTTGGTCTTTTCTTGTGTCCACAATATTTAATTTTTTCAGATATTAAGAAGGAATTACCCCCTCCGGTCCACGATAAGTGACCATTTTATATTTCGCACAACCATTAAGGAAATACGAACTCCTAAAGATAAAAAAATATATTTACTAAATTAACCTTAATTAATTGTTACCTTGACACATTGGAATATGTAAATAAGGGCAAATTTTGAAAAAATAAATTAATTTCTTCTTGATTATGTAAATAGACACTTATTTTGGATCAAAATAAAAAGGTAAAATGGTCACTTATTGTGGACCGGAAGGAGTAACTTTTTTTTTTCTTTTCAAAGTTGTCCTTGGAGTAAAGAGCCCGGAATATTTATTATATTTTCAATAAATAAGTTAAGGCTAATATAATCAATTTTATTGTTAATTAATATTAAAAGATGAATTTCTTAATAATTATAAAAATAACCAAAAAAATTAATTAAAGTGGTCTCGAAGGGAGTACAAAACAATGTATTGTAATACTGAAATTGTGTCAGATTTACATAAATCTCCTCTTCTCCCTCCTCCTTCAATATTTTGTACACCTCAGTCAAAAGAATAAAGCTGCAATAATTGGATTTTATTTTATTGAGAAAAGCTCCTTTAGCTCATCTTTTCACAATCGAAGATTAAGAAAAATGGAACAAAAGAAGACTGGGATTCGGTGTAAAACAAGTTCCACCTACCAAAAAATCAAAACAGTCGAGCTTACTATTTTTCATTTTATTGAATTTAACACGAATGTAGTGGAAATAATGAGGAAAACATTGTGTGCTTTGAATTTAATTAGTCAGATTGTTTTAATTATTGATGATTAAATTCCATTATCTAAAGCAACTATGTTATTGATGGCAACAAGTGACCAGCCAATCCCTTTCATAATTTAATGTTCAACTTCATTTGTATTAATTATGTCTGTGCATATACGTATCAATCGTAATTAGTTACACTAGTGTTAGCGTCAATACCAACAAATGCATAAATTCAAAATGTATAAACTCACAAGAATTACCTCTCAATTCATTGTTACGAATGAGTTGAGCCGGATCGTGAGATTACATGTTGAACGTCCGATGGCACTTTGCTCCGACCTGAGCTATGCAACAACGATATCTCCCTTAATTCTTGCCGTAAGCAGGGGCGGCTCGACGTATTTTAGGACGTAAAACCAAACTTTAATGAGGGACCTTAATGTTTTTAATTTTTTTAATTATTTGAAGTCAATTTTTCTAGCTTTTTTAGATGCAAAGTTACTAATAATTTTCTTATAATAAATTTTTTTTTTTTATCAAGAGCACCTTTTTGAGATTGTATTAGATTTTGAATTCTTCTTATTTTCTTGAATTTTTCATAATCCGATTCATACTTTCTATTTGACATACTTATCTTCTAATAAATAATCTAAAAATGCACTAAATAGCAAAATATTAAATTTTAGATGAGAAAATAATAAAAAAATAGAATGATAGAACCTTGTTCAAGAACGGATAACTTGATATCAAATTAAATTTTCTGCTCGAGTATGCTTGTCGTAAGACTTGAATTATGAAAATAGAACGAACAAAAAGCACTCCGCTATTTCTTGAATCAATACACTGAACTCTGAACTCTGAAGCTCCACAATAATGCTTGATATTTGGCTATTGCAGAATGGAGGCATGAATAATAAATTGAAGAACAAAGTATAAAAATATAATATAGTGCACATATTTGTTTTCACTTTGCTCGAGAAAGTTGTGGTCCACTATCTCAAATTTGTGTTCTCTTTTTATGCAAATTTCCCATGTATTGTTTCACTTTATAGTTTTTTTTAAAATTTTTATTTTATTATATATATAGAACTTAGGTATAACCAAAAAATGGGGCCCCCATAAATGTGGGACCTAAAACAATTGCTTTACCCGCTTTATGGCCGCCCCTGGCCGTAAGTGCTTGACGTCCCCAGTATGGGACTCGGAATATGGCCTAACATCAATGAAGTAGTAAAAATTATAAAAAATCATGATTCAAATTTCAGTGTCCGACACATTTTTCATATTTATCTAAATCTTGGTAAGCTTAATTATTCGATATTTATGCTAGTAGATAATTAATAGAATAGTCAAGGTGCTTATAAGTTCGCCATGAATATCACATCAAACTTAAAAACAATGAACAAAAATTGTTTATAGGGTCGAGCAAGTTATCCTTTTAGACATCCAGCCACAAGATGAACCATTTTCTCTTGGGCCGTATCCTACTGATGGGACACATTCTTTACAAAAATAGCCGACTGAATTTACTATTTATTTTTTAGCTAGTATACATATATTATATACTCCATTAATTATAGATATATATATATATATATATATATATTTGTTGAGAGAGGCTATTTAAGTAAAGCTCACCCATTAAGAAAAAGAAGAAAGAAGAAGAAGAAGAAGAAAAAGAAAAGAACAATGAACTGACTGGTAAATATGAAATGTGACCCCACACAATCCAATGGCCAAAATGGATAGCTAAAAAAATCACTTCGTGTTAGTTCACAATCCAAATGAACTGTCTTCGTTTTCTGATTGCAGAAAAACCATAGCCAAACAAAGAAGCAAAACTAAAGCCATAAGTGAAATATAGAATAGAAAAGAGGAAATGTTAACAGCACCTTCACTTTCCCGCTTTAAATCTCCATTTGTTAGCTGTCCTCTTAAACTCCCTTCTTCTTCTTCTTCTACTTTCTCTCAGAAATTTCATCAAACACAACGTTCACCAAATTCTTATCCATGTGTTAGAGCTGCGGATCTTGATCAAAACACGGTTCTCTTCTTTATCAAATTTCCTTTTTTGTACTTTTCTTACATAATTATTTCTTAATTTTGGTTTTGACCACATTTTTGTGTGTTGGTAATAATGTACTTGGCAGGTTATTGCAATTACAGTTGGGGTGGTCAGTGTTGCTATTGGTATTGGAATTCCAGTTTTTTATGAGACCCAAATCGATAATGCTGTAAGTTTTTGTTTATTTTTATGATAATATGCCCTTTGGATAAAAAGTTGTACCTTTCTTGCTTGTTGCAAATGACATTAAACTATATGCCACTTAAGCAGTCAAAGAGAAATGAATGACTTTTGTTTATTTATTTCACGACTCTTTCAGCTGAAATTTGATATATTCTTTGTTTAGTCCGAGGGCGGATCCAAAATTTGAACTTTAAAGATTATGGATTCTACACTAACGATTTCAAGTACTAATAATGAGATTTTTAAATTAAATATTTTCATAATACAAATGCACCGAACCTGTAGATTGCCTTCTAGCTCTGTCCTAGTGTTTAAAAGTTGATAACTGTACATTTTGCAGGCCAAACGAGACAATACGCAGCCCTGTTTTCCCTGCAGTGGCAGTGGTGCACGTAAGTTTTTCTCGAGCTAGAGTTTCTCATTCTCTTATATCTTCAAATTTTCAAATCTATTAGCACCAATGACCCTAGAAGGATAACGTTATGACTACAGACTACATATGTACTTAAAAATGTGATTACTACATTTTTCATTGGTAGCACTATACAATAAATTTGAGCTGAAAGGCTGTTCAAGGAGCAGCAGAACTCGTCTGGTGGTGCAAAGTGTTTTATTTTACTATGTATAAAATAATTTAAGGCAATTAAATTAAGAGAGAGTTCAATGTCCACCCCAAATGCTTGGAAATTTAGTTTCTTTTCTCAAGCTTACGATAAATAGTGAAAACTAGTAATTTCTTGTTATGGAAAGAGTGCATTGGTTTAATACAAGGAGACAAAAATGTGTGTGGTTGTATTGCTGAGTTTACACCTGTAAAAGGTGGTTTTTCCAGGTAAAGTTTCATTCGCCATTTTGAAATGAGACATGGGAAAACATCTACTATAGAATAAGGGCAAAATTTTCAATGTACTAAAGATGAAACTAATAAGTAAATGTTCTGATTCCTTTATAAAAAATGAACTCTGATTCATGCCTTCATATAAGAATGCTCTTGTACTTTTCTGATGGTTTTTGGCAATGAAAAACATATTCACCATCCTTGGTTTCCCTCTATTATGTTCAAATGGTTCGTGTATTCAATATTAAGATATAACTTGCATGACTTGTTATTTTCCCATAAAAATGGTGCTTCTATTTGCTATAGATCTAGTCATGTTAATTCCCAAAGAAGTTAGATTTCGCTTTGAGCTTTCCTCAACTCTTATCTTAATTATGTTTTTGCGTGTATCAACGATCAGAAGTTGTGGAAGTCCTAGCAAAGACAATAAACTAAACCACATTTCAAATGCTTCCATAGATCTTCTGCTGGCTGACTGAAAAGTTTGTATATCTTTGAATTATTATGCATGACTTGTTGATCAAAATCGCAGACATAATCCGATAGAGCAAATTGTGCATTTCTTATAAAGCTTTCCAAAGTGATTATAGTATGTATTTAGTATTTTTTTTTTTTTTTTATCATATAACTCGTATGGCATTTCAGAAATGTCGTTGGAGGGCGACGGCCATCCCTTCAACCCCCAAGCATATATCTAGTTCCTTTAAGTAGTTCCGAATTAAGCTTCCTACACGAACGGCCAATTACTTGATGTGCTTCTAGGATATATGTGGCTCTGATCTAACGCTTTTGTATTTGTTGTTACTTCGTTCTGGCTAAACTTGAATTTCCCTCCATAAATGAAATCATTGTAATTGTGAAGTGTTTTAGCGCTGACCGTAATTGTGTAGTGGAATCTGCTATGGAGTTGTTCGTTAAGGCAGAGAGTGATAGAGAATGGTGATTTATGTTTCCTTAAAATTTGCTCGTAGACTAATCTTGATAATTGCAACCTGAAACATCAAAGTGACTCCTGGGCGTTATGTGCCATTAATGAAGGTGTATTGACCAATGCAGCGCGGAAGAAGAGAGGGGAATTGATTAATTGAACCATATGATCTTAGTGAGGTTCGATTATTCAAAAGCTCACTTCAGTAGATTGTCTGATCAATGACTGTGTAGAGCCAGCTAATCATTAGAAGCTAACATCAGTTTTGAGGACTGACTTAGAGCTAATACTTATGAGGAATGGGTTTATACTGCAGAGAAATGCAGATTTTGCATGGGTACTGGCAGTGTGACAGTGGAGCTTGGAGGGGGTGAGACAGAAGTCTCTCGGTGCATCAACTGTGACGGCGCTGGTGGTTTGACTTGCACAACATGTCAAGGCAGTGGCATTCAGCCTCGATACCTTGATCGCAGGTGAGTGACTATTCTTTACACCTCTTTATCACACACAAAAGAAACTTATAACTAATGCAACTTCTGTTCAAATATTGTATGATAAGGAGAACTAAGAACTCAGTCTTAGAGAAACTAATATTGAGAGTGCCCTTTTCTCTTGGACAGGGAATTTAAGGACGACGATTAAGTGGAAGAACAGTCACCATGGATGCCACAGCTTGTTTATTGTCTAGAAGACCTTGTCATTTTGACATGGATATATTGACTAAATTTATGTAAAATTCAATTCTCTTTCTCCTCTCTCTACTTTTTGTCTGTTCAATTTTTCCTTTTGCATTTTGTTCTTACATGTAATCATTAACAAAATGGAGTAATACAATGATCTCAATACCGGCTTTGTCCAATTGCTAGCTGTTGTAAAAGAGCCGAAGATGGTTTGTTTGAAGAACCTTTGAGGCAATGAAAAAGAGCAGTTGTGTGGATCTAACTTATATACGCTAATGGTGTAAAGAATTTTTATTTTCTCATTGTAATTTAACTTGTTGTAGCGAGTAGTCTGTCTTATTTTTCAAGTTACTAATCCAAATTTCTCGTTGAGATAGCATCAGATATCTTTTTTTTTTCTTTTGTTTGAATTGGTTAATAGACAATTGGACTCTTTGGTCAAAAGAACTTCCCTTCCCCACCTGCTTCTCTTGCAATTCACAAATCACATATTGAAATCTTATGCTGCCCCTCTTTAACACAAATTAATTGTTCAAACCACGCTCCCTAGGTGAAAGATATGACTTACAAAATTGTTAAAATAGATTAAGAATCAAATAGAAGAAAAATATCTCAGAAGACGTACAAATATGTAATCCATTGGCTTAAAGCTAGTTGTTGTAATGCTTATATTAGTTTTTCGTGTTTCACAAAAGTCTGTAAGAGTTCAGTTACATATTTGTATCTTAGCATAGAGATAATAGAACCATTAATTTATTTTCTAAACCATTAGAAAGAAAGAAAGAATACATAGACATGGAAACAAGAGAAAGTGCAAGGCGAAAATTCAATCTCATAAGTAAAAAAAATCTTGGCAGGGACAACTTTTCCCTTGAGCCTTATCAGCACAAATTCACTGTTTACTTGTACTAGCTAAATACATACATTATAAATTGATTATATAAAATTATACAATATAATACATAAGTTATACATATATTATACCTCAATCAACTATTTTTAGTTTAAGCGGTTAAGATGACGGCTAATTAGGTTAATTCTTCTTATTCCGGACCCTAACTTGGACACCAGATACTGTAAAAATTGCTTGGGGCGCCCTATTTGGTCGACCCTTTTTAACTTGTACCCGTTTTATTTTTTCTTTTGCATATGTACCCGATATTTTGTTAAAAATATTTTAAAAAGACAATTTTACCATTATTCAATAAAAGACGTTTCTCTCCAAGTATACAACTCTCTCTCTCTCTCTCTCTCTCTCTCTCTCTCTCTCTCTCTCTCTCTCTCTCTCCCCCCTCTACTTTCGCGGTTTTGATTGTTCTTCTCTGAAATCAAATGTTTTTCGCCATTGCTTTCTACTCGTTTTTATAACTGTTTCTTCTCCAACAACATTAAGTATAATCACATATACGATTTTAATGGTTGCTTTTGTTCAGTGATTTTATCGGTTTTTAACTGTATTTACGATGTGTACGGGGTTTTCATTTACGAGCAGTTTTATGATTTAATTTCTGGATTTTTTTGTTGTTGTTGATAGTAGACTTAGTTGAATCGTTTTCCTTTTTGATTAGTGCTAAAATAATTTTCTAGATTTTACTTTGATTAGTGCATTAGCTTTTTAGGTTTTACTTTTACGATTAGTGTTTTTAGGTTTTTTGAAACTCTGTTTGTGTTTTTGATGAAAATGCTATATATTCTTCAGTGATTTTTGGAGACGTTAAAATTTTCAAAAAA
This sequence comes from Nicotiana tomentosiformis, assembly GCF_000390325.3. Classification (NCBI taxonomy): domain Eukaryota; kingdom Viridiplantae; phylum Streptophyta; class Magnoliopsida; order Solanales; family Solanaceae; genus Nicotiana; species Nicotiana tomentosiformis. The sequence continues at coordinate 130,404,804 of NC_090815.1, read as the reverse complement.
TTGAGACTCAAATAGATAATACTATTAAAGTCTGAAGTTTATAATACTTCAAGCATAACTTAGGCCTGTAAAATCTGAAGTTAGAAGGCTTTAAAACATAACTTAGGTCATAATGTTCTGAAATTATTTTTAGAATTCTTTGATTTTTGGTCTGAAGTTATGTTTTGATTCTTTTTGTGTCTTAAGATATGCCATGAATTATTCTTAACTTCAGACTTCTTTTCACTTCTTAACTTAAAGTCTGAAGTTAGAATGCTTTAAAATATAAATAAGAAAATGTTCTGAATTTTTTTTAATGATTCTTCAATTTTGGTATGAAGTTATAAGGCTGTAAAACATAACTTAGGTCATAATGTTCTGAAGTTATTTTTTTCACATGCTAACTTTTGATATCTCAAAGGAAATGAGAGTGAAGTTATATTTTTTTTTTTCAATAGATGGCATCTAAGAAATTCAAAGCACCTAAAGATCCTAATGTACCTAAAGCACCTAGAGATCGTAAAGCTCCTTCAACGCATGTTGCAGTACCTACAAAATATTGGGATCGAAATTAAAAAGGCGTCATGTGGAAGCTATCAATACAAACCTTGAACGATGATAAATCAGAGTAAAAGAAAAGTATAATAAAAGAAGCATAATTCTTTAATGTGTTTTGGTCAATTGATCTACATATAAAAAAACTAATAAAATTATAAAAAACTATTGAGAGAATAATCTCCCCCTAAACAAAATTCTCTTAAGGACTACATTGTGGATGCTATTGTGTTTTTGTGTGAATGACCGATTCTCAATTTATAGAGGTCGTAACCTTTTTCTCCAAGAAAGGGATCTATCAAATATGGAAAAGATCTATATTTTCCTTTAAGGAAAAGTAAAACAATTATGGTAAACTCTTTCCCTTCCTTTAAGAAAAGGTAAAATCCAAATATAGAAAGAAAATCAGGACAAAATCCTAATAATTCTCCCCTTTTGGCCAGAATTTTCTTGACAAAACTTGATCCACAGCTTGGCATAGCTAAAAATAGGTATGGATTAAAAATTAGAGCATAGTACATTAAAGGTGAGCACGAGTTAAAAGTATTAGAGCCCTTCATTAAAAGTAAGCAAAGTTAAAAGTGAGTAGGTTTAAAAGTAGGAGGCCTTGCTTTAAAAGTAAGCATTGATTAAAAACGCCCATAAACATGGGCTAAGATGGTGTTTGTTTTAAAGATACAACAACAAGTATGTTGAAAATATGATTGAATATTTTTCTCCACATGTAGTATTCTTGATAGTTCTTTTTCCTAGATAAGAACCTTCTTTATCATCAAATTGGTTATAGATCTGACCCCGCCATGAACATGTTTTCAATCTCGCTCGAATCATTGGATCCGAACCATTAGCTCTAATACAACTTGTTGGAATTGAAATTAACAAGGCGTCATGTGGAAGTTATCAATACAAACCTTGAATAATGATAAATCAGAATAAAAAAAAGTATAAAAAAGGAGGCATAATTCTTTAATGTATTTCGGTCAATTGACCTACATATAAAAAAACTAATAAACTTAAGTAACAATATACAAGAGGAAAAAAATAGCAGATGAAAAGCAAAATCAGTTTCATGAAAAGACCACATAGTGTGGTCTTGTCAATCAGCTAGGAATTATGAAAAAATAATTTTTTTTATTAAAAATACCTTCGTTACCGGATCAGTGAAAAGACACTATTCATAAAAATACCTTATATTATAAACAAGTATAACACAGATTGAATTTATTTTTTGTTGCCAAAATCATAAAAAATTTGAATACATAAACAAAACTTTTCAAGCTACACAAGAAGAAAAATAGCAGATGAAAAGCAAAATACTTTCATGAAAAGACTACATAGTGTGGTCTTATCAATCACCTAGAAACTACGAAAAAACAAAAAAAACTTACCTTGATCAGTTGGAAGGAGTGGTTCGCAGAGTGATGAAAAATGGCGCCTGACAGTGTTAGGAATGCAGGATTGGATGGAAACTCAAAAATTTGTTGAGAGAATTCGACCGAAGCAAGATATTTTGGGGAACTCGGAGTAAAGACGACGATGCTACAATCTAGCATTCTATTCTCACTGCTAAGGCAACTTTTACCCCTTTCTTTCTGATACGCCTACTGTCCTATTTATATACCTGAAATTTGCAGGCGAAATACATAAACAACACCTTTAAATTGTCCACAACAATCAGATGAACACCTGAACTTGGCATATGACCAGACAAACACTTCTATTTGACACAAGTGCGTCTTATGAATACCCGAGTTCAACAAGCCTCATGTGTGAGTTACACTCGCGGATAATATGGCAAATTGACAAATTATCAAATGACATGTGTATTTCTTAAGTAATTTATAGTTTATATTAAAAATATTTGTAATTCTTTAATTAAAAAAAAGAGAAAAAGACTTTCCTTCCTCCCTGCCAGCAAAAAATAAAAATAAACAATAGTTGTATTTCTTCTTCCTTTAACACCATAGACGCTGAAACTTGATAAATGAGGATTTTGATTGCTTATTAGTGCCTTTTAGCTTTAGTTTTAGTCTAAAAGCATTGGATTGTGTTCCCGAAACTAATAAAATTATACAAAAATTGCAGGAATGCTGGAAGTTGGTCTCCCGAGATGAAATCAAACTCAAAAAGGAGTAGTCCGAAGCACAAGGCAATAGAGGGCGCAGAAGCACAAATGTGCGATCCGCAGAAGAAATTCGGCGTCCGCAGAAGAATTTGTGGATCGTATAATTCCATCTGTGGCAGCAAATAAAGAGGAAAAATCTAGCAGACATTTGTGCAAAGTACTGACCGCACATGAATTGTGCGGACGCAAAGATGGGCTAAGAGTTGAAGATCAGAGAGTATGCAAAAAGACCAAATCCAGGAACTTCTTTGAATTGCGGACCGCACAAGATTTGTGCGGTCGCAGAAGAGTATCTTGCGGCCACAGTCCTAATTATGCGGACCGCAGAAGTGTTGCCTTGCGGCCGCAGAAAAATGCCTCGCGGCTGTAGTTCAAAAATGTGCGGCCGCAAAACTCCAATTCCTACCAGATGAAAAAATCTGTGAACCGCACATGGAATTTTGGTCAGAGGGGCATTTTTATCCGAGATTTTTAGCCTTGTATAAATAGACGAGTTTTATAAAATTAGGTCAAGTTTGAACATAGAAAGCTGTTGTAGTCGTTTCTCTTTGCTACTTTAGAAAGTTTTAGCTTATTTGAGTATTTTAATGTTAGATTTTATCATTTTAATCTTTCATTATGAATTTAATTATCTTTTCATCTTTATTTTCTTCAAATCCCATAATAAGTAGCTTGATTTTTACTAGGGTTGTGACCCAACCCTAGTGTGTAAACCTTATGGGTGATTAATTTTATGCTTGTTTATGATTGTGTGTTGATTATTTAGCTTGGTTCATACTTCAATTTTAGAATTAATGGTTGCAAATATTGATTCATGCCTATTTGACTTAGTTTCTACTTGAAAAGGAGGGACATAGTCTAGATAACTAGGCTAACAAGGAATTGGGTCAATTGAGAGATTGATAAACCCAATTAAAAGGTTCAACCTAGAGATAGCAATAACCCGACTTGAGCTCTTATTAATTGTTTTGGGTGATACCCATTTGATCTTGAGAAATCCAAATTGGGTAAAATCACTCTCTGACCGAGAGGTATTGAGTGAGTAATTTAGAGTTGAGAGCTATAATACACCCCAATCGACAAAACAAGAATTAAAGTCTTTATCTTATTAGGCATACACCTAGGTCAAGGTCACAACCCTAGGCTTTTTATCCATTTGAAAAAACCTTAAAAATAATTATCTCTAGTCTTCTTTCTTTATTTTGCAATCATTAGAGTAACATTAGTAATAGCAAATAAATCCTTATTGTGGAAGTGCAATCTAGATAATCCAATTGCTTAAATTGAAATATATACCCCTAACTCCCATCTTAGCTCCCTGTGGATTCGACCCCGACTCATAGTTGGGTTTTTATTATTGCATACGACCATTTCATATCTCTTTTGAGGTGTGCTTTGGACGTGATCAGAGCTCCTTTCCACCACTGTAACAACCAAAAATACCACAAAAGCTCTAACCTTTAACAATAATTTCTCTCAAAAGTTCAATTTCTCCTTCCCAATCATTCCCCTCTCTCTCGCGGGTGCAGTCACTGCTTAGCTACATTAAAAATCCATCTTTGCTTTGATTTCATTACTACTCTTCCTTAATCTCATTGATTCTCTTCCATTAGTTTGGTTCTTCTTATTTTTTCTTTATGCAATAGCCTTATTGTTTATTGCTCTTTGAAGTACTACCCCAATTATTTGTTTGTATATAAAGCTTTCCACCATCGGCCGCCAAAGCCCACTTCACTCCTTTTTTTCTCTGATAAAACCAAATAAAAAATTGTCCCGACCCATTTGATTGATATATTTTTATCAGTGAAGAAACAACTATCAGATCTAATTGTGGTGAAATTGGAAGGTTTTAGATGGGTTCTTTTTGATTTTTCAGATTTGGGGTCAAAGCGAGATTGAATAAGTGATAGTGGTTCTGTGGTGGTGTAACAATGGAGATTTATTTGGGTTTATTTTGTATTTGACATTGATTGTGGTGGTGATGAAAGTTATGTTCTTGATGTGCATTTTTTTCTAGAATGGAAGTGTAACGACCCGACTTGTTATTTTGAGTATTTATATCCCGTTCAACTATTTGAAGTCCTGAATAGTTTCATATGATGTATCATGATGTGTGTGAATCGTCGGTTTTGGTTTTCAGGTATTTCAGAATTTGTTCGGAAGGATGAAGTTCGTGTTTGAAACTTTAAGTTGAAAAGGGTTGACCGGAGTTTAACTTTTGTGCAAACCACTCCGGAATGGAGTTTTAATGATTCTAATAGATCCGTATGGTAATTTTAGACTTATGAGTGTGTCTGAATATTTATTTTGAAGTCCGTAGTTGAATTTGGCTTGAAATGGCGAAAGTAAGAAATTGAAAGTTTGGAAATTTGATCGGGAATTGACTTTATTGATATCGGGGTCGAAATCCGATTCTGAAAATTGAAACAACTTCATTATGTCATTTATGACTTGTATACAAAATTTGAGTTCATTCTACATTGATTTGATATGTTTCGGCACGAGATTTGGAAGTGAAAAAATTTAAAGTTCATTAAGTTTGAATTGAGGTGCAATTTATCGTTTTGGTGTTGTTTTGTGTGATTTGAGGTTTCGAGTAGGTCTATATTATGTTATGGACTTATTGGTATATTCGGACGAGGTCCCGAGTGGCTCGGATGGGTTTCGGACGAGGTTCGGATGGTTTCAGATTTTATTGGCTAAGGCTGGTTTGGAAGTTCTGGTGCGGCCCCACCTACGATGGGTTTGGTCGCAGGTGCGCGACCGCAAAAGCGAAGGTTGCATCACAGAAGCAGATTTTGACTGGACTTGGGGGATTCGCAGATGTGATTGCATAGGAGAGGATGATTCGCTGCAGGTGCGAGGGTCCTTTTCTCCAGCTGATTCCGTAGAAGCGGACACCACATCGTAAATGCGACGCCGCAAAAGTGGTTAATTGGATCGCAAGTGCGAGTAGAACTGGGAGATCCTATATTTCGAAGGTTGGACATTTTATTCTCATTTTTGGATTTTCAAGCTCGGATTGAGGCGAGTCTTGGAGGAATTTTCAAGGAAATTGCTGGGGTAAGTTATTCTAACTTGGAATTGGTTAATATACATGAATATATCATTGTTTTCATCATTTAATTAGCGTTTGGGTTGGAAATTGTTGAAAATTTCATAAACTTTAATTGAGGATTTGAAGGCCGAGTTGTGATCGGAATTTAATAATTTTGGTATGGTTGGACTTATAATTGAATGAGTTATCGAATTTTGTGAGTTTCGTCGGGTTCCGAGACGTGGGCCCCACTGTTGACTTTTCGAGCGGAGTTGAGAATTTTCATAAATTGCTAAATTGTAAGCATCAGAGTATATTTTGATTTAATTTATACATTCTTTGACTAGTTTAGGATCGTTTGGCTAGTTTTGAAGTCGTTCGGAGATGATACACACAGAATAGAATTTTGGAGCATTATTTAACTTGCTCGGTATTGGATTCTGCTTGTTCGAGGTAAGTAACACTTCTAAACTTGAAGTTGAGGGTATAAACCCTAATTATACATGTTATGTGATTCGTTTGGAGGTGACGCACATGTTAGGTGACGGGCGTGTGGGCGTGCACCGTAAAAATTGTGACTCAGTCAATTCTGTAGAGCTGTGTAGTCAAGTAACTTGTTATTTTCCATGTATTTTTCCATGTGTTAGAGAAACTGAGCTGTGACTCATGTTAGAAATCATGCTTAGGTTTATGCTGGTATTATTGGGACCCACTGAGGTCATTTTTGCTGTTGAGTTATTTGCTTAAATTGAAATTACATACTCAGTCATATTCATTCATTTCATATCATATCTCAGTCTCTGTTGCTATTTATTGATACACCATATCATCATTATTGGGCTGATTTTTATGACATTGTGAGCCTGAAAGACTGGAGAGATTGATGACTGAGTGAGGCCGAGGGCCTGATTGTGAGGATATTTATGGGATCGGGCTGCACGCTGCAGCAAGACAGATTGGCTTATTATAGCGCTTGGGCTGAAGAAGCCCTTCCGTAGTCTGCACCCCCCCACAGTGAGCGCAATGGATATTATATTTGGGATGGGGTTCCCTGGTCATAGAGTTGCCATATATATTCACTTCTGGAATGGAGTTCCCTGGGCATGGAGTTGCCCTATACATTATATTTCGGGGCATGGAGTTGCCCTATACATTATATTTCGGATGGAGTTCCCTGGGCATGGAGTTGCCCTATACATTTATATTTAGGATGGAGTTCCCTAGGCTGGATTGGCCCTGTACAGTATTGAGTGACTGAATGTCAGTTATTATGTATATATATTTGGGATGGGTCTTCCCTGGGCTGGATTGGCAATATACAGTACTGAGTGACTGGAGTGGAAATGCGAGATAGTGAGATTGAGCACTCTGAGAGTGTAAGTACATGAGTTCATTACTGTGCTGCATTGCATTAGACATGCATACTTGATACGTAGGCATAGAGAAGTATTTTTCCCCATGCCATCTAATAAAGAGACTTCTTATCTGTCATTAAATTTTTTAGGAAAAAATCACAGATTTCAGACTTACTCATATTTTCGGTGATTTTAGGCAAAAGATTTGAGTTTTACTGTTATACTTGAAAAGAAAATATTTTATTTTTTCGGAATTATATACGAGCTGGGTATTTTATTATTGAGTTATTACTGGTGCTGCTTTAAATTGTATTGTTATGAGATGTTATTGGTTATTGGAGTTGGACTCTGATCCTTGTCTTTGCTCGTCACTACTTTCAACCTAAGGTTAGGTTTGTTACTTATTGAGTACATGGGGTCGGTTGTACTCATACTACACTTCTGCACCTTGCGCACAGATTTGGGTGTTGATATTATTGTACATGGCGGGATCTAGCATTGAAGATGTACCTGCGATCCAGTCACATCTGCCTCTTGTTGTAGGCAGCTTTAGAATTTCTGAATCTGTTCATGTATATTTTCAAACAGATGACGTATTTTTATTTCACACCAACTTTGTAAATTCTAATCTTAGAAACTCATAATTTGTACTACCAGTCCTTGGGGAGTATATTAGATTCAGTTAAATATTTATTGAATTGGATTGTTGTTATTTGGCTTACCTAGTGGGTGAGGTTAGATGCCATCACGACTAGTTAAATTTTGGGTCGTGATAGGAAGTGGAAGGTGGAGAAGATAGTTTGGGGTAGGTCCATGCATAATTTGGTAAATACCGAATTACCGTACTGAAACCGAAGATTTTGGTATTTGGTATTCGATATTTTGGTATTTGGTATGGTATTTGGTTTAAGTTTTTAAAAAAAATTGGTATTAAGTATGTATTTGGTATTTACAAAAATAGTTCCGAAATATCGATGCCGTATCGAAATATATAATAAATTATATAATATACATATTATTGATTATAACATACTAAGTCACATAATACTTTTCTTTGGTATATATGTTGAGGCCGGCAGTAAAGCCTATGTACTCCTTTAGGAAAATGGAGGAACAAGGTAGGCTGCAGATTTTGATTCATATTCTCTAGGATGCCAAGCATCATATTCTCGTATATTGAATTGCATTTGTTGGATTAGTCCTTGTTGTATTTTCTAACTTCAGCAATTGCTCTAAACAAGTAACAAGATATTTTCAATGATTACGTTTATTCATTTATGTACCTTTTTTCTCTCCATAGGTTGATACATGCTGGTTTTGGACAAATATTTTATCAATAGTCATGTGAGCTTAGAGCATTTTTATTTTTATATTTGAGAGTACTTTAATTAAAAATATTATGGTCTATGGCTTTATGCCCTAGTTAATATTGAAATCGAACAAACCGAAGTTACCGTACCGAATAAACCAAAATCGAAAGGAGAAAAACCGAACCATACCGAATATAATTAGGTACGGTATTTGTATAGAATTTTAAGAAACCGAATATGGAAAATACCGAACCAAAATATCTAAATACCATATTGTACCGACCGACGAACAACCCTAGTTTGGGGTAGAGGCTGTAACGACCCGGTCGGTCGTTCCGAGAGTTGTAGCCCCGTTTTTCCCATTTCTGCTTATTTATGTATTGTCCAGCTGTGTTGAGTTGTATCGAGTTGGTAGGTTTGGGTTCAGAGTAGTTTTGGAGTGAAAGCTAAGTTAGAAAAGTCAACTGGAAGTTGACTTATGAGTAAACGAGTTTGGACTTGGATTTTTATGATTTGGTTAGCTTAGTTGAGTGATTTTAGACTTAGGAGTGTGTCCGGAATGTAATTTGGAGGTCCGTGATAGAATTAGGCTTGAATTGGCGAAAGTTAAAATTTTGGCGATTTTGGTCGGCAGTGGAAAATTAGGTATCGGGTCGGAATGAAATTTCGGAAGTTGGAGTAGGTTCGTAGTGTCATTTTAGACGTGTGTGCAAAATTTGAGGTCATTGGACGTGGTTTGATAGGTTTCGCTGTCGTTGGCGAATTTTGGAAGTTTAGAAGTTCTTAGGCTTGAATCCGAGGTTGATTTGGTGTTATGGTATTGTTTTGGGTGTTCCGAAGGTTCAACTAAGTTCGGGTAGTGATATATGACTTGTTAAAATTATTAGTTGAGGTCCCGAGGGGCTCGGGATGATTTCGGATGGGTATCGGGGAGTTTGGAAGTTGGAAAATACAGCTGAAGTTGCTGGTGTAATGTTACTGGTGTGGCCGCACCTGCGGATGGGGAGCCGTAGGTGCGATAATCACAGGTGCGTGGGAGGCTCGCAGATGCGGAGATGGAGGCCTGGGGCTTGGTTGCAGATGCGAAGAGAGGATCGCACCTGCGAGCTTGCAGGTGCGAGGGGGCAGCCGCAGGTGCGAAGCTTGACATTTAAGTGACTTTCGCAGATGCGCACCTGGGACCGTAGATGTGAGTCCGCAGGTGCGAGAAAGGGTCCGCATGTGCGAAACCCCTAGGGGAGAACATATAAAAGTAACCCTTCGCGAATTTTTTCCCTTTTCCCACCATTGTTGAACGGTTTTAAGCTTTGGGGGTAGTGTTTTTCAATGGAGAATCACGAGACATCAGTGAGGTAAGTTGCTTGGGTTTATTTACGCGCGTTTATGTTGTTTTTCCACTGATTAGCCATGAAATTAGTAGGGGTTTAGGGTGAAATTAGAGGGAGTTAGGGTTTGAGTTTTGGAGAGTTTTAAGTGAGGATTTGAGGGATCAAACGGAGTCCAATTTTGACGAATTTTATATGGTTAGAGTCGGGTGAGGACGAGGTTTGTTATTCTGCCATTTTTGACTGGTTTCGAGATGTGGGCCCGGGGGCCGGGTTTTGGCCGATTTTGGATTTTTGGCCTATTTAAGTGGTTTTTATTGTGGAATTCGATTCTTTAGTCTATGTTGATAGTAGTATTCTGATTTTGGTTAGATTCAGAGCTTTTGGAGACCGAGTCCAGAGACGAGGGCATCCCAGAGTAGGATTTTACGCTGTTAAGGTAAATAACAGTTTTAACTCTGGCTTTGAGGGTATGAACCCGGAGATTTGACATCACGTGATTGTTTGGAAGTGACACCCATGCTAGGTGACGGGCGTGTGGGTGTGCACCACGAGGGATTGTGACTTGGTCCGTCCCGTGAGGCTGTGAGGCCTAATGGCTATTATCTGTGGTTATGTGTTTATTTGTTGTTGAACTTGTTTGCCTTCATGTTAGAGATAATGCTTAGGCTTTATTCATGCTCACATCATTTGCACTCAGTCATAGATATTATTGTACATGTTTACCTCAGTCCCTATTATTTTGTTGATATGTTGTGATACTTGACGTGGACTGTGTTTCCCTTATTTGTTGATAATGGTGAGGCTAGAGAGGTACATGACTGAGTGAAGCCGAGGGCCTATTGTGAGGTATTTGATTGAGGCACATGAGTTGTCCGTGCAGCACGTGAGTTGTCCGTGCGGATCCAGGTATTGATACCATAGCGCGTGAGTTGTCCGCGTAGCATGTGAGTTGACCATGCGGATCCAGGGATTGATATTATGGCACGTAAGTTGTCCGTGCTTAGAGCTTGGTCTTTGGGAGCCCCTCTAGAGTCTGTACATACCCCGAGTGAGCGCAAGTACCTATTGAGTGTTGAGTGCTGAGTGCGAGTACCGAGAGCCGAGTGCTGAGTGATGGAGTGACATTGCTGTGAGGATTTATTGCTTTTGCTCTTGCTGCATTTTACCTGTTAATTTCTTTGTAGCATTTATTGAGTTGATGGAATTTACCTGTTTATTTCTATTTATTTTAAATTGTGATAAATAAATAATTGAATTGTTCTACTTAGCTCGTCACTACTACTCAGTTCCTTGGTTATTTCTGTTACTACTGAGTCGGTTGTACTCATACTATACCCTGCACTTTATGTGCAGATCCAGGTGAGTTAGAGCGCGACGATCATTGAGTTCAGGCCGGCTATCGTTGGAGACTGCAAGGTAGCTGTTAGCGTCCGCAGGACCTTGTTACTCCTTTTATCATTTCTTCTTTTGGACTGTATTGACAGTTAGACAGTTTTATTTCTTAGTTCATAGATTTAGACGCTTATGACTTAGTGACACCCTGATGTTTGGGGCTCTTTTCAGTATTTTCTATAATTATATTTAGAGTTGATTTAGTTTATGAAAAATTCAAATGTTGGAAATATTTTATTTAATTCTTATATTCGATTTTGAAGTAGTATTTTTGGAAATAGGCTTGCCTTGTAATACGATAGGTGTCACGACCCAAACCGATGGGCCGTGAAGAGTGCCCGAGTTCTACCTATCGAACACCCCTAAGCATTCGTCTAAGATATAAACATGAAATAAGTGTAGGTCATGCATAAAGTTTAAAAATAAATTACGAATTCATATGAACAACCTACGCGAGAAAACATGCCCAATTGATATATATATATATATATATATATATATATGGAATACGGTAGGGCTAGCCGACAAGGCCACATACTATCTAACTATACATGACTGTCTACAGACCTCTATTAGAGTGTACAACTATATAAAAGAAGGGAATGGGCCCCTTCGTACCCATATATATATGTAAACACATCGTACCAAAACTCAAAGCAACTCCGGATCAAATGGAGCACACCAACTCTTGCTGATCAAGGATCCTAAGAAGGGGGACCGTCATGCTCACGATCGGCCCTCTGCTTCTGCTTACGCTCCTCTACACCCTGAGCATATGCCTGAATACGAGAAATATCAATGCCTGGATGAAGTGAGACCGACATACAGTCATTGAACATGTGCGGCTCCAACCCCATCACGAACCGGTGAACCCGATCCTCCATCTTAGCTACAATAGTGGGAGCATACCTAGCCAAAGAATCAAACTGAAGGTTGTACTCCCGAACACTCATATTACCCCGTCGAAGTGTCAAGAACCTATCAACTCTGGCCCGTCTAAGCTCTGGTGGCAAATAATGATGAAGAAAAGCCTTTGTAAAATCCTACCATACTGCTGGAAGGGCATCCTCACCTCTAGACAACTCCCAAGACTCGTACCAATTAATTGCAATATCCCGAAGTCTATAGGAAGCTAGCTCAACTGACTCAGTCACAGTGGCCTTCATTACCCTCAAAGTCCTCTGCATCCTATCGATAAATACCTGAGGGTCCTCATTTGGATCTGCTCCAGTGAATATCGGAGGGTCCAAATTAATGAAATCACGAACCCTCGCACTAATGGCCCTATCTGCATGACCGATACCAACCTACTGACGTCGAGCTTGTGCGGTCACTAACCGAGTCAATAACTGAATAACATCTCTCATCTCCTGACCTGATGCATCTGGATGAGGAGCTGGGGGTACTGGAGCGAGTGCTGGAGCTAGTGCCCCTCGGATCTCCTCTGGAAAGGGCAGGGTATGTGAAGTCTGAGATGGAGTCTCACTATACGACTCTCCCCGAGACCTGGTAACTCGTGGCGCTCTACTTGTAGTCTCATCATCCACGGACTTTCCCTTCTGGGCGGCTGTAGCCTTCTTGGGCATCGCTGAAAACATAACATGTCGTTAGGAAAATGAATTCTTATATCGCACGATCTAAGATAAGAAAGAAAAGTAACCATCCTAAATATCTTGTAGCCTCCTGTCTATAAGTGTGGTGCACAACACACCCATAAACAAGACTCTACTAGACACGGTCTGTAGACAACCCTAGGACAGAACTGCTCTGATACCACTTTTGTCACGACCCAAACCGATGGGCCGTGACGAGTGCCCGAGTTCTACCTATCGAACACCCCTAAGCATTCGTCTAAGATATAAACATGAAATAAGTGTAGGTCATGCATAAAGTCTGGAAATAAACTACTAATTCATATGAACAACCTACGCAAGAAAACATGCCCAAAAGACATATACACACACACACACACACACATATATATATATATATATGGAATATGGTAGGGCTAGCCGACAAGGACACATACTATCTAACTATACATGACTGTCTATAGATCTCTATTAGAGTGTACAATTGTATAAAGGACAGGACTGGGCCCCGTCGTACCCATATATATATATATATATATATATATATATATATATATATAAACACATCGTACCAAAACTCAAAGCAGCTCCGGATCAAATGGAGCATACCAACTCTCGCTGATCAAGGATCCTAAGAAGGGAGACCGTCAGCCTGTCTACCTGCACCTGCGGGCATGAAACGTAGCGTCCCCAGGCAAAAAGGGACATCAGTGCGAATAATGTACTAAATATGTAAAATATGAAAATCAGTACATAAAATACATAGATGAAACATGTGGTAAAGAATTCCACATGTGAGTCTAAATAACTTTGTGAATCCTGAAGCATTTATAATATCATGCACGTGCGTGTAAATGTCGTATCATGCATAGGTATAGGTGTACATAACATCATCAAGCCTCTGAGAGCATCTCATCATATCATCTCGGCCACTGTGGGCAAATCATCAACGTATATCAGCTGATCAGGTGGTGGTGCGTATATAACGCCTTAACCTTTTTCCATATCCCATATACATATAATATATGCGTATATAACACCTTCTGGTCATGGGTCAATGTACATGTATAAATGCATGAAATGCATAAGAAATACGTTAATAAGATTTCTCGAATATCATAAAATCAATATGCCTTTCGGACAAACTTTATCAAATACGTATTTTTCTGAGACCCATGAACAGAGGATATAATAATAATTCACATGGGGAATCAAGAATATAGACACCCCTAGTATTTCTATGAATAGAGTCATTTATGAACGTTGTGTATTTTGCTCGTTTCGTTTGTATCATTTGGATCATGCCAAAAAAAAGGATAGCCTTAACATACCACAAGTCGTCAATGCAACTCAACAACAAGCTTATGACAACTAGCGCGCCAACCCTATAGCAAATAAATACGTGTACACTTTAGATGGCGGTAGTATATTACGTATCTCAAATGATAACTCAATTCTAAAATAAAACGGGCAGCATTTCCCATGATTTTACTGCTCCCTCAAGCCTACTATAGGCGACAATATAAACATAATACAATCAGCAACTCAAACCAACCTAATTATAATCTGGGACCTTCAATACAACAAAACCCCTAAATATACCATAATACACCCAATCAACAAATTATCAATTAGCCTGCAACTACAACGACGTGTGACCAACCTACTACCCTACCACATGTGGCATTTCTCCACGCCATTTTTTATCCTTCCAAACTCCATAAATCAGAAGCACAATAGATAGCCCAAAAGCAACAAAAAACAGCCCACAAAACAGTCTACTACAAGTCAAATAACTCGAACTCACTGCTTTCGATCACCGTCCCGTGAGGTCTAACTATTAGGAAACGAATTTATCAACTTTTCTTGATATTTTAAAGCTTAAATACAGAAATTAGAAATTTTATTAACTATTAAATTCATTCCAAAATTCAAACTACAAAGAAAAAGAGATGCAATATAGTGATACTTACGTCGTAGGGATCGTTCTGATGTTATCGCTTCCCGATTTCGTACCCGGGATGTTAGTATTATTTGAAGCTATTAGAGAGCTCAAGGACCATTTTTTATGGTGCCTCTGGTCAGATTCTAAGTAAAATGAAGAGAGAGAGAGAGAGAGAGAGAGAGAGAGAGAGAGAGAGAGAGAGAGAGAGAGAGAGAGAGACGAGTTAAAAATATTTATCAAAACTTTTGAAAAGTCAAAAGGTGCTAGCTTGGCACCCTCTCATTCGCCCATCTTGCGACACTTATATCTTTTTATCCGGATGTCGTATGAATGAATGGTTAAGAGCGTTGGAAACTACATTCCAAGGACCTTCAATTTGGTATATAATATCACCAAAAAAGACCTCATATAGCACAGGAAAGTTATTTCTAAAAAAGCTCTATTATAGGGCAAATTCTTAGTCGGTTTTTCCGCAACTTTAATCCGATTTTTCCCAAACTTTATGTGTTTTGTCCAAATATCATATATAGTCATATTATGACTTTAAACTCATTTAAATCATGATTAACAAGTCTTATATTCATTATACGTCACCTTGGGACGTACAAGGTGTAACAATAGGTGCCATCACGACCATGGTTAGATTTTGGTCATGACAGAGGCGAAGAGGATGGTGGAGGAAAAAATTGGAGAAGAAAGTGGTGTTAGAATTAGGTGGGGTCCATATTGATTTTAAGTAGAAAAAGAAAAGGATAAACCTAATTTTAAAGAGCTTCACGCGCTCAAATCTGAGTGCAACATACAAATTTTGCCATGTTAGCGTAAGGGGTTAAGAGATACAGTTCTTCCAAATAGAAGTGTCTGTCTGGTCATCTGCCAAGTTAAGGTGTTCACCTGATTGTTGTGGATAACTTAAAGGGGCTATTTATGTATTTTGCCTTCTTCTTTTTTTTTTTTACAACTTTTTAGTGCTTTGTTTCTTATTTCCCTTTCTTTTTATTTTTCATTAGCTCTGATACTACTTGTTGGGATTGAAATTAACAAGGTGTCATGTGGAAGCTATCAATACAATCTTGAACGACGATAAATAAGAGTAAAAGAAAAGTATAAAAAAAGGGCCCCGACTTATTTCCAGAATAAGAGTTCGACCGCAGCTTCCTTTTTTTTGGGGGGGGGGGGGGGAGGGGGGATCAAGTTCAGAGGCATAAATCTTTAATATATTTTGGTCAATTGACCTACATATAAAATGACCGGTCGGGTCATTATATTCTCTCCCACATTTGTTTTTTCAAAAACCCCTCCCAAATTAGGAGGATCTATAGTGTTTTCACACTTACCCTCCAGCGTGACTCGAACCCAGGACCTAATGGTCGTGGGTGGAGGTGTTTTTACTGAGCAAGCCTCACTTGTCATTCTCTCCTACTTAAACATACGTTCATCCTCGAACGTGCTAAGAACTGCTTCGGAATTTGCCGAAATCATTGGTCAACACCTCGTGCACCTACCCGTGCTACCACAACCCAGTTGAGCACATTAGCTCGAGTCAATCTGAAAATCTTCCCCTTTATTTAGTCAAGTAAGTCTTAGAGTCAAATTCCAACATCTGAAAATCTCCACCAGGCCTATTTCTAACATACAAACACCGTATCAATCACTACACACTGCACTAAACACGATTGTATGCCCTTACTAAATTCTTACCATGCACTGCATAATTCACATGACCATAATAATATCCTCCGATAATAATAGCCGAAATTCCACGATTCTGATGCCCACAATGCACCTCATGACACGTATAAGTCTTTTTCAAACTCTTGCAATGCTGCCACGACAGAAGAAATGTGTAGAAATTCATAACCAACTGCCGAGTCGATGAAACATTGAGTCTCTCCTCCTGACAAGAACCATTACCTCATTATGAACCAAATAACGATATAGCTCTTTAATATGCCTCATATAAATCCGTTCGCACTGATCCCAGGTCCAAAAATCTCGTCTCACCCAGTACAAGCTGCTCAGGCAATAAGCCACCTCAAACACTGCCAAAAATCTCATATGATACCACAATGTGCCAACAAGCTACAAACTCGAATGTGATACATAAGGAAAAATGAACTCTGGAAAGAACTACTCAACCCACATAACTAATTAAACAACCGAAAGGATGTTATGAACCTTCCTTAGAAACGAGAAACAAAACACACAAGAATAGATATGGTGAACTGTACTCAACATCATACTGTTACGGTGTGCAACCCGATCCACACACGATACCGTTGCGGTGTACAACCCGATCCAACCATGATACCCGTTGCGGCGTGCCACCCGATCCACACATAATAATAAATAGGAAAATACCCATCAAGCCAGAAATGTTTATACCTACAAAATACCCAAATATCAACCACAAGCACGCGAAGTGCATAATACAAATTCTGGGGAGACAGGTAGCATCATACGCTATAAAACTCAAGCACAACTAAGGTGCGATATATGATCTGCATCTCAAGAGCCATCTTGCTCACATAATACCAAAAACTATACGAGATCTCAATACGAGTGCGAATAATCAAACCACCTCACAACCCACCAGGTATAATATAGATTACACGGAATAGCTGACGACAAAAATAACATCCAAGGCCCGAAGACCCCTCCGAAAACAACGCTATGCTGAGATGAGAACATCCGGCCTGATATGGATCCCACATTCACATTTAGATCCATCAACAGACCTCAATCCGATTTTGATCATACCATGCTTGGCTAAATAGTCTCTCAAGGACCCACAATGACCTATTCACGACACATAAGAACAGCCGTCAAATCCGGAACAAACTTCCATATTCCACAAATAAATGAACTGAGCGCCCTACAGGCATAAATTCTCACATTAGTGATAGTACCACAATCTCCATACTTGGTTTTAAATCTTTAATCAATCAAGTGACTACATGTCACACTTATACCATCTTCCCGCGGGATATACTCCCACAACCTTCCGCACCAGGTAACAAGTCTGCACATCCATACCACCGGTCACACTAATGCAGTAAAGCAAATCAGGAAGCTGCAAATTAGTACACAAAGCCTCTTACACAGGACACTGATCTCAGGTGACGCTAAGGACAATACCAGCTTACTATAAACATCTTAATTCTGCCATGCTTAACCGAGATCGTGACATTCTTGTCAACACCGAACCGCAACCTTGATCCTCAGCTTCCAATTTTCCCTGCCGCTCACTGCACCTAACATGCCAATACGTGAGAGTATCATAATTCTATAATAACCCCTAACCCACTAGGAGGATAAACACTTCATCATATAGAAACTTTTTACTTAACTCATTTCAGGAGAACCATTGCAACAAGTGACTGAATTCACATAACTACAGAAAATACAAACCTAAAGTAGTGGTCTAAACCACCATAACTCTGCCGGGATCCATCTACACATAACATGCCATAATACTCGAATGCCTCCGAATAAAATCAATTACGCGCGGTCGTCAAGCCTCACACGTACCGCGACAAATCACATGTATACCTAAGACGCTGAAGGAACTGATCATTGCCACTATCATGCCAATTCAACCATTACCAACCGAGCCACTTCTTCTAATTTACTTGGGACTTGCCCTAGAAATAATAATAGCTCCATTCAAGGCATCATGAACCCAAATCCGCACTCATCCTGAATGACCTTATTTCACGAGACCATGTCTCTCAAAAACCCACGAACCATCTCATACCCTCTCTACGCGCATATTCGCATCTTCAACTAGTACACCCATTCTGAAAATCCCTCTATGAATCTGAAGTTATTTTCTCCCATTCCTCCAATGCCACACCGCAGATCAAAGATAACGTAGAACACTCCAAACCACTTTTCATAATCCAATGCAAAAGCTCAATACTTAAATATACTACTAGCTCGAAATCTTTAGGCACCGCACTTTGAATTTTTGAGAGTCACCAGCTCTGACTTGTTCTCGATTATGATCAAACTCCAAGGCCCTGCTAGCACATGAACACCCTATCAAAGAAGCACTCGGCTAACTCACTTTCCTTGTACATCACATCTACATGAAGCATAGACTTTGAGTCTTCCCAAATCCTGAACATGAATCGATAAGGCTAATTATAGTACACATTCCTCAAATCCTTATGTTAACCATTTCATGAACGCACTGAATCACTAGCCACATTTACATATTCAACCTATTACCGGATAGCCAGTAAAATTCTTCGTAGAGGCTTCGTCAATGCCACATAACCGCTAACCTGCTCACAGGAGATAACCCACCCGTGGAAATTACATGCCGACATCTTCCAACAGCGTTGCACCGAGTACAATTACTACAAAACCAATAAACCCTCCTAAGCCCGTGCTCATTCACCAGCTGTACAAGTTCTTTCACTACCAATTTACATCAACTAAAGGTGCGATGATACATTCCAATCCAAAGTCATGTTGAATCCCTCTTCATATTAAGCAACTCCCTCCTGTCACACCCAATCTTCTTTAATATAGCAGTCAATACTCCAAATTAAGCACGTAGACCTAGCCACTGTCCATCATGAATCCCAAATCACTCTAACTTTCCCCCAAGGCATGTGGCTAACCCACCACAGAACCCGTATGTTGCTCTACCACTCTCTCACTTTGGTCAAACCCTCTCCTTTAAGCAACTACTCGACTTCTGTTTCTCATACTTGGCCTTCTAGAATTTTAACCATCGCAAGACACCTCCCACATGTCCTTCCTCATCCTTCGTTGCCCAGTTGTTGCCTTAAATCAAAATCTATCTCTGTAGCACTTGAACCAATCAATCACTACCAACTTTAAACCTTTTCGAAGATCATCTTTCTCGAGCCATCAACACTAGAAACACAAATTCGATTCCGAAATCGCTACACTCCGTTATTTCTGACAACTGCTTCTCCAGCACCATTTCACAATACCCCGCCCTGAAGGCGAATTGAAGAAGACCACAACACCGGTGAACTTAATGCATCCAATCCAGGACGACGACACCACATCACAGATGAAAATTCCACCGCGCTCGGAATACCCAGTCGTTACTCCATCAACCCAAACCTGAATATTCGTTGTCTGATTGCCTCTCCTCTGCCCGAACTAAATGCTGAACCTCTAAGTCATGAAATGAGAAGTCCTTTTATCAAGTCATTTACTGTCGCGATCCATAGATAAGCACCCTACTATTACATCAACAGTATGTGATAGCAACACATGAATCATCATAATAATTAGTGCCAAATCTCAAACCATAGGCAATATTAATACTGAGCTGAAATGACAGAACGGCCTTTCGCAAGGCGGTGACAATAGCCCAATCAAATACGCACAGAGAAACATCCCGCACCACATCTGCAGTACCATTAAAATTCCTCGATTCCAAATTTATAACAAGCGCTTTATGTCGCACAAGATTGAATAGGAAAGAAATGAAGGCATAAGCCTCAAAGCAATCAAATCGCACGATGATGAATCAAGAATTGAAGTGCTCCTAACAGTCCGGTAACCTCTCGAAGATAAGTACAGACGTCTCTGTACCGATCCGCGAGACTCTACTAGACTCGCTCATGACTCGCAAGACCTAAGTGAACCTAGTGCTCTGATACCATGTTGTCACAACCTAAAATCCATTAAAGGTCGTGATGGCGCCGGACACCGCTGTCAGGCAAGCCAAAAATAAATACTTAATTTGGTTCTCATTTTAATATTTTTGAAATTATATTTCATTCAATTAAATAGTAAAAGATGGAATTTACAGAGTAAATAATAATATTTTTAACAATTTCAATACAGGACAACCCATAATCACCTCAAAACCCGATGTCACAAGTGCATAAGCCTCAACTAGGAATGTAAAATAAAATACAACATCTGTCTGGAATACAAATTGGACAGAAAAAATAAAAATACTCTGAAGGAGACTGCTGGTTGCGGATTGTAGTATAGAATGCAACTCACCTAAGTCCCCACGATAACCATGCCTCTGCGCCCACGAGGCCACTAGATATATATGTACCTGCACAAAAATGTGCAGCAAGTGTAGCATGAGTACGTAAATCAACCTGTATCCAGTAAGTATCCCGTCTAACCTCGAAGAAGTAGTGACGAGGGGTCGACTCCGACACCTACTAAGGGCTAACAATAAAATACTAATATTATTATTAAGCGTGGATTGTATAGAACAGCTGTAAACTCAATAATATAAAGTAAGTAAATAATTCTTTTGTTAATAGGAACTTTCCAAATTTATTCTCGTCATTTAATATTTTTGTATCTCGGGCCAATGAAAACAATATCAATTATTATCAATTCCAAAGATATATAATGCGCAAATCATGCCGAGGTCGTACGGCCCGATCCAATATAAATATTTAAACTGTGCACTGTCGAGGGTCGAACGGCACGAATCATAGATGCATCTATCTGCTATCGAGGCGTTCGGCCCGCTCCACAAAAGAGAAAACACATTAAACAACCAATTCAAGATTTATTAAGGGGAAAATATTCCAAGAATTTTAAATTCTCATTTAACGGTCAAGTAAATAAAGTTTAACCTTTTTACAATTCCTCTATCGAGTTTCTAAATATTTTAAACGGTTAAATTAACAAGTAGGGCGCAGACATCGCAAGTACAACATGATATGGCTCCTAGACTACCCGAACATAAGCATAATAGTAGCTACGCACGGACTCTCGTCACCTCGTGTGTACGTAGTCCCCACAAATAGAAGCACATAATAATTTGATTCACCTATGGGGTTAATTCCCTCTTACATGGTTAGAAAGGAGACTTACCTCGCTCTGAAGTCTCATAACCGGCTCTAAAGCCTTTCCAACAACTCAAGCCGATGCCCATCGCTCCAAAACTAGTCAGTAAATGTGCAAATCCATGAATGTATACTCTAATACTCATTATAATTCAATTTACAATAATTCTCAACTTCGCTCGAAAAGTCGATAAAATCACCCTTTGGCCCACGTGCCCGGATTCCG
This sequence comes from Nicotiana tomentosiformis, assembly GCF_000390325.3. Lineage (NCBI taxonomy): Eukaryota > Viridiplantae > Streptophyta > Magnoliopsida > Solanales > Solanaceae > Nicotiana > Nicotiana tomentosiformis. The sequence continues at coordinate 130,383,148 of NC_090815.1, read as the reverse complement.
AAACTTTTTGAAGATAAACATTACCCATAACCCCACGAACTCAAATATATAATTTATTCTCAATTGCATGCCCAAATTCGTGATCAAAATCCAAGAATACCAATTTTTAGGTTTTTTCTTCAAAATCCCAAATTTTTATAAATTTTCATGCTTGAATCCATGTATAAATCTTGTATTTAACTTACAATACGCGGAAATCACTTACCTTGACATAGATGATGAAAATCCCTCCTTGAAGCTCTCCAAAATCAGCCCAACCAAGTGAAGAAGAGCCAAATCCGCTCTTAAAACGATTCTGACCAGCGATTTTTTGCACCTGCGGTGCCTTGGCCGCATCTGTGGTCCTGCACCAGCGAAAAAATCCTCGCAGGTGCACATTTCCCTTACCAGGCCAAGCTCCGCATCTGTGGACAAAAGGGACCGCTTCTGCGAGCCCATCCACTCCTACGACTAGTGCTCTCGCACCTGCGGTCACGCAAGTGCGCCAAAACTTCCGCACCTGCGGTGGCTGGGCTACCCTCACTCTTTCGCTTCTGTGGCTCGTAGCTCGCACCTGCGGCTGGCCAAGCGCAAGTGCGATTATGACAGCAACTGGGAGCTTCAGCTGTTGCTCCCAATTTCCAACTTGCTCCGAGCCTCACCCGATTGCCACTCGGGGCCCCTGGGGCCCCACCCGAATATACCAATAAGTTTGGAATAATAAAACGGACTCGCTCGAACCCTCAAATCACGCCAAACAATATCGAAATTATGAATCACACCCCAATTCAAGTTTAATGAACTTTAAACTTCTACATTCGATGCCAAAACCTTTCAAATCACGTACGATTGACCTCAAATTTCGCACACAAGTCACATTCGACATTATGGACCTACTCCAACTTTCGGAATCGAAATCCGACCCTAATATCATAAAGTCCACTCCCGATCAAACTTTTCAAAAACCTTCAAATTTTTAACTTTCGCCAAATGATCCCGAAATGACCTACAGACCTCCAAATCCACTTACGAACGTGTTCCCAATATCAGAATCACCATACGGAGCTATTTCCAGACTCGGAATCTCAAACGGACATCGATAACATTGAAATGCACTTCAACCCAAATTTATAAAATTTTTCCAAATGCCAACTTTCCACAAAGGCGCCGAAACGCTCCCGGGTCGTTTGAAACCCGATCCGAACATACGCCCAAGTCCAAAATCATCATACGAACCTGTTGGAACCTTCAAATCCCGATTTCGAAGTCATTTACTCAAAATCACACCTTAGTACATTCTTCCAACATAAAGCTTCCGAAATGAGAATTTTCTTTCTAAATAAACTCTAGATTTTCTGAATTTCAATTCCGACCACACGTACAAGTCATAATACCTGAAGTAAAGCTACTCAACGCCTCAAACTATCGAACGACATGCTAGGGCTCAAAACTACCGGTCGGGTCGTTACACTAGCGCTCTATTCTCACTGCTAAGGCAACTGTTACCCCTTTCTTTCTGATACGCCTACTGTCCTGTTTATATACCCAAAATTTGCTACATTTTTTTTGTTTTACAACTTTTCAGTGCTTCGTTTCTTATTTTCTTTTTTTTTTATTTTTTCATTAGCTCTGATACCACTTGTTGGGATCAAAATTAACAAGGCGTCATGTGGAAGCTATCAATACAAACCTTGAACGACGATAAATTAGAGTAAAAGAAAAGTATAAAAAAAGAGGCAAATTCTTTAATGTGTTTTGGTCAATTGACCTATATATAAAAAAAACTAATAAAATTAAATAACAGTACACAAGAGGAAAAAAATAGCAGATGAAAAACAAAACCAGTTTCATAAAAAACCACAATCATCTAGGAACTATGAAAAAACAAACAATATTATTAAAGACACCTTAGTTACCGGATCAGTGAAAAAACACTGTTCATGAAAATACCTTATATCATAAACAAGTATAACACAGATCGCATTTACTTTTTGTTACCAAAATCATAAAAAATTCGAATACATAAACAAAATTTTTCAAGCTACAGAAGAAAAAAAATAGCAGATAAAAAACAAAACACTTTCATGAAAACACTACATAGTGTGGTCTTATCAATCAACTAGAAACTACGAAAAAGCAAAAAAAAAAAACTTACCTTGATCAGTGGGAAGGAGTGGTTCACGGAGTGATGGAAAATGGCATCCAATAGTGTTAGGAATGCAGCATTGGATGGAAATTCGAAAACTAGTTAAGAGAATTCGACCGAAGCAAGATATTTTGGGGAACTCGGAGTAAAGACGACGATGCTACAAGCTAGCACTCTATTCTCACTGCTAAGGCACTTGTTACCCTTTTGTTTCTGATACGCCTATTGTCCTGTTTATATACCCGAAATTTGCTAATTTTTTTTGTTTTACAACTTTTCAGTGCTTCATTTCTTATTTCCTTTCCTTTGTTTTTTCATATACATATGGGTTTTGCTAACATACTATATTTTATTATTTTCTTAATTGCCCATAGTAACTTATAGCTAACTTTGTTAGTGTGAGGGGTTTTTGGTCTTTTTGGAAAGAAGCTAAAAGATCCATTTCATTTCCATCATCTCTCTTTCATCTCGATCGTTATTTGCCCCCTTCTTTCTTACTTCTGGTTTCTTATTGTAAGGTTCAACTCACAAAAAAAATTCTTTCTTTCTAGTTTCAATTTTGGCCAGAAACCTCTTTTCCTTTTCATCAAACCTTTGAAAATTTACCACATTTTATTATTCTACTTTCATGGATTCCTGGGTTTATTTTTTAAAAAAATTTCACATTCTATTATTCTACTTCAATGGATGTCTGGATCTGTGGAGAAAAATAGGGGAGTTGAGTTGGGTTTAATTAAACAAATTAGACATAATTTTTTTTAGTTAATAGAGAATAAAGTCCATGGTTGACTAACCCTTTTACTTGATCTTAAGACAGAAAAATCTAAGATATAGCGAGAATGAGGTAATAGATAGTATATAATTTCTTTCAAGGTGGATGCCCTTTTCTGCTTTATATATGATTCTTCTCTTCTCAACAAACCAACGACCTTGAAAAGAAAAATAAAAATTTGGAGAAGAAAGAGAGTGGAGAGAGACGAAAGGTGGGAGATGAGGGTATGTAAAGATGGTGGGATTATTTTTTTGCAGAAAGACCAAAAAGCCTCATCTGATAATATATTGTAATAAGCTACTAGGGACATTTTAGAAAAGAATAAAATGGATACAATTCTAACATACTATCTTCATGTAGTATGTTGGCAAGACCCTCTCTCTCTCTCTCTCTCTCTCTCTCTCTCTCTCTCTCTCTCTCTATATATATATATATATATATATATATAAAACTTTGCGGTCTTTTGCCTGAGTATCTTATTATTATCTCTTATTCGGATGATGGGGGTGATGCTTAATTTTTTTAATCCCCTTTTATGTTGTTCTTGTGTAATTTTGTTAATGTTTTTATGGCTTTCTCTTTTTTGTATGATATTTTTCATGTAATATGTAATATAAATAAAAATCATGTTTTGTTTTGTGTAAACTTATTGAATTTTTTGAAGGTTGCATACTCATTTTAATGTAATAATAGATTACTTGTCAGCCTAAAACTTCATGCCTTATAAGGCTGAAGTAAGCATATATAGGTTTGAAACTTCAACCTTTTGGCCTGAAGTTATCATTTATAGCTTTGAAGAGTCTAACTTTATAGGCTGGAGTTTTTTGGAAACACTATCCGTTTATAGCCATATATAAGGCTATAACTTTAATATTTTTGGCGTGAAGTTATCATGTATATCTCTGAAGAGTCAGACTTTATAGATTGTGCGTGCACGCGCGCGCGCGCGCGCGTGTGTATTTAAAGATATTTATTTTGCTTACAATTTTTTCTGGCCGAAATAATTGCGTACTTTTTAGAATGTTGTCTCTGTAGTTCAGTAATTTTGTTAATTACTTTTTTGCAACCAAACTTGTAAGCCAACAAAAATTAGTGGTTTCCACTACGAGCAATATATAAATGAGTAATTTTGAATCCAAGAGCTGATTTTTTTATTTCTATTAAAAAATAATCACATTTCACATATATCAATCAATAATGAAAGTCTAAATTCAGAATGTCTATCTGAAGTTATCAACTATAGCTTTGAAAAGTCAGACTTTATAGGCTGATATTTTTTGAAAACACTATGCGTTTAAATATTCCACTTTTGACTTATTGGTTTGAAGGATTACTTTATTTATATGAATACTCCAGGCCAATAAGCCAACAAATTAGTGGTTTCCACTTCGAACAATACATAAATGAGTAATTTTAAATCCAAGAGCTGATTTTTTTATTTCTATTGAAAAACAATCACATTTCACATATATCAATCAATAATAAAAATCTAAATTCAAAATATTATCTTCCTTTAGAAGGATTTTTTAGGAATTATTGAATGTTGGAGTATTTTTCAGCGTGTTTCTTGGAATATGGATGAGGCAGCGGAGAACACAAGCAATTTGTTATGTTATGCCTAATTTGTTTACAACAACTGCATTTATTAGACTTCAGTCGTACTGATTCAGTCACAAGGATATACCTCTTCTTCTGTCTTCTTCCTTGTAGAATGTCTACATCATGAGGTTTTGTGATTTGAGATTCTATATTCTATTGTATATCCCATAATTTTTTATCTCCTACGGTATTGGCATGCCCTTCATATTTTTTGAACCATATTTTTCTTGAATACCAATTTGAGCAGAAATCAGATTTCTGCAAATATCTCTTCATGACAGTAGCAATTGCGTGTGGAAATGGTAATTCATCAAGTTGAAATTTCAAGCAGTAACAAGTTTTCTTCTTTAAGTTCACGATAAATTTCATTCCCTCATTATTTATTCTAAACAATATTGAATCAAGGTTGAACAACTAAAAAGAAGTAGAAAAGTAAAAAAAATTATATTAGTGTATTATAGCTTCAAAAAGAAAAAAGTATGATTTTTTTTTTGTAAGCAGTGAATTACTTCAGACATAAAAAGTTGAAGTGTTTATGCATTAGTTAATTACTTCAAACAAACATGTTGTAGTTAAGCGAAATACAATATGAAAACTTCAGACATATTTTTTCTGTAAGTAGACAGTCAATGACTTTAGACATAAAACGCTGAATTTTTTATGCATTAGTTAATCACTTCAGATCGAAAAGGCTGAAGTTAATAAAAATACTTACAAACATTTTGTGAGCTAAGTCTATCTTTTTATTCAACCCTTCTTCTGCCCATATTGATACTCTGTGAAAAGTTTCTTGTGTTGTTTTCTCCGTTTGGATGAACCTGGAGTGTTTCAGCGCCTAATAGTGAAAGTTGGCTCTTTGAAGGTTTTTTGAAGTTCTTTAAATTTGGTTTGAAATAGGTTTTGATGTTATCGAGGTCCAAATGGAATTCCAAGACTGGAAATAGTTTCGTAATGTCATTTAAGACTTGCACGTAAAATTTGGTATTATTTCGAGTTAATTTGATAGGAATCGGACGCGCAGAAGTATTTTGAGTTCATGAGTTAATCCATACATTTTGGCATCCGATTCGTGATTTTTTGATGTTATTTCAGTGTTTCGATCACTTGAGCGAGTTTGTATGATGTTGTTAGACTTACTATGTGTTTGGTGTGGAGCTCCAAGGGTTCGGGTGAGTTTCGGACGTTCGAGAGGATGAGAAAAACTTCAGTTTTTTTAGTGTTTCTTGGCAGCTGTTGCAGGTCTCGCAAATGCGAGAATTTCTTCGCATTTGCGAACCTCGCATTTGCGAGAAAGGCTTCGCATTTGCGAAGAATCCTGAACTGGGCATAGCTCGCATTTGCGAGAAATCAGTCGCATTTGCGACCTTGACAAGGTTCTCATTTGCGAGTCCTTGGTTGCATTTGCGACCTTGGCAGTGGGAGCCCAGTTCGCATTTGCGAACCAGATGTCGCAAATGCGACATCTCAGACCTGTGTACAGCTTTATTAAATGCGGGACTTAGGCCATTTAGCTCATTTCTTTCATCTTTTGGGCGATTTTCAGATCTCTTGGAAGAGGGTTTTCACCTAGCACTTTGAGGTAAGTAATTTCTACACAACATGAGTTAAATACATAGATTAGGGGTAGATTAACATGTAAAAATTGGTGAAATCAAGGGTTTAGATGAAAAATCTAGGGTTTTGATAAAAATGGGATTAACCCACGAAAACGATTATGGAATTAGATAAAAATCATATATTTGAGTTCATGAGGTTATGGGTAACAATTTTCTTCAAAAATATTTCAGAATCCGGGCACGTGGGCCCGGGGATGAATTTTAGGAATTCTTTAATTTGGGTTGGAAAAATCACTTTAATAGTTGGGATGTGAACTCTTGAGCATGTATTGTCTATTTGATATAACATTTGTCTAGCTTCGGGTCATTTGGCACCGAGTTGAGGATTTAAAGCACAATTTTGGACCGGAGAGTAAGCTTTGAGATGAGGTAAGTCTCATGTCTAACTCTATGAGGGGGAAACTACCCCTAGGTGATATATTTAATATGTGAAACTTGTTGCGGGGACTATATACGCACGAGGTGACAAGAGTCCGTATGTAGTTAGACCCATGTTATTGTCCAGGTAGACTTAGGTTCACCCTATGCTATACTTGTACTATAGGGATTATCCTTGCTCATTTATTTCTTTTATTTCGCATTACAACTTGAGACTAGACATGCGTAGAGTGATAAACTCACTATTGTAAAGTTTTCACGAGTTTCATGACTTGCTACGGAATAATGGTGTTCCTCTTACGGATTTCTCCCGCGCTATGCGTTTTCATCAAAAGGTTTTCCCTAAAATTATAACTCACACGTTTATTCGTGAGTGGGGTCAAGGAGCCGTTAAAGCTTCTTATTCTAATGGGATCGGGTCATTCGCCTCGGCAGGATTTATGTACCACACTCTCATGGGAGCGGGTCATTTGCCTCGACAGTTTAATAGATGTATCTATGGTTCGTGTCGTTCGACCCTCGGCAGTGCACATTTTAATATTTATGTTGGATCGGGTCGTACGCCTCGGCATTTCTATAAAATATCCTCATGGAATCGTGAGTAATATTTGACAAGAAGTAAGTATAGAAATGTTACTTACCTCAATCCGAGAAAATCCCTACTCCAATACGCCTTTGCCTCATAAATCGGCCTCCAAATGACCCGAATCTACTCACAAATAGTGCAATACAATCAATACGGGCTAAAGGAATCAATTCTACAGAAATTACTAAGTTATAACTCAAAATCCGAAATTGGCTCCAAATCGGCCCCCGGGCCCACGTCTCGAAATCCAACAAAAATCACAAAATCTGAAAGCCCATTCACTCACGAGTCTAGTCATACCAAATTCATCCAAATCCGACACCAATTGGTCATTCAAATCCCCAAAATCAACTCTCCAAATTCCTAGCCTCAAACCCCAAATTACACCTGAAAAATACACCAACTTGGTGGAAAATCAATGGGAAAACATAATTATTGAAGAAAGATGAACACAAGGAACTTACCTCAAGAATCCCCTTGACAATCCTCTCAAAAACCTCCAAAGTCCGAGCTCAAAACGTTAGAAATGGTGAAAATCTCAGATCCTTCACTTATATAGTTTCTGCCCAGGCTTTCCGCATCTGCGACCACTTACCCGCATTTGCGACTTTGCGGGTGCGACCTAGTCAACCGCTTTTACGAAGGGTTACGCTCCTGCGGACCGAAATCCCGCTCTTGCGGGCTCGCTTCTGCGAGGAAATGTCCGCTTCTGCGGAGCCTAGTCCACAGTCCACTTTCGCTTATGCGGTCCTACTACCGCATCTGCGGTCACGCATGTGCGAGCAAAACCATCGAACCTGTGACCATCTATTGCCTCACATCAAAATCCGCATATGCGCTGCCCTCTCCGCATCTACGAACTGGCACCTGCAGTTCTCTATCCGCAGGTGCGATTACACCAGCAGCCTTCAAACTTCAACAACTTCTCAACTTAACTTCCAAGTCCGTTAACCATCCGAAATCACCCCGAGGCCCCCGGGACCTCAACCAAACATACCAACAAGTCCTAAAACACGATACGAACTTAGTCAAACCATCAAATCACCTCAAACAACATCAAAAACACAAATCGCACATAGATTCAAGCCTAATGAACTTTGAAACTACCAAAATCAACAAATGACGCTGAAACCTATCAAATCACGTCCGATTGACTCCAAATTTTGCACACAAGTCGCAAATGACACCACGAAACTACTCTAACTTCCGCAATTGGAATCCGACTACGATATCAAAATTCAACTCTCGGTCAAACTTCCCAAAATTCAACTTTCGCTATTTCAAGCCTAATTCAACTACATACCTCCATATCACAATACGGACATGCTCCTAAGTCCAAAATCACCTAACGGAGCTAATAGAACCATCAAAATTCAAATCCCAGGTCGTTTACATATAAGTCAATATCCGGTCAACTTTTCTAACTTAAGCTTTCAATTATGAGACTAAGTGTCTCAATTCACTTTGAAATCTCTCCGGGCCCGAACCAACTAACCCGGTAAGTTATATAACAACTGTAGAGCACAAAAGGAGTAGTAATTAGGGGAACGGGGCTACAACACTCAAAATGACTAGCTGGGTTGTTACATCCTCCCCCTCTTAAACAAACGTTCATACTCGAACGGGTCTAGAAACATACCTGGAGTCCCAATTAGGTGTGGATATCTGCTCCGCATCTCCCGCTCGGTCTCCCAAGTAGCCTCCTCAATGGGCTGACCTCTCCACTGCACCTTCACTGAAGCTATATCATTTGACCTCAACTTTCGAACCTGCCGATCCAAAATGTCCATCGGCTCCACATCATAAGTCAAATCATCACCCAACTGAACTGTGCTGAAATCCAAAACATGAGACAGATCGCTGGCATACTTTCAGAGCATAGAAACATGAAATACTGGATGCACACTCGACAAGCTAGGTGGCAAGGCAATCTTATAAGCCACATCTCTAATCCTCTGAAGTACCTCAAAAGGCCCAATGAACCGAGGGCTCAAGTTGCCCTTCTTCCCAAATCTCATAACACCCTTCATGGGTAAAACCTTCAGTAGAACCTTCTCCCCAACCATGTAAGCAACATCACGGACTTTCCTGTCGGCATAACTTTTCTGTCTGGTTTGCGTCGTGTGAAGCCGCTCCTGAATCAATTTAACCTTGTCCAATGCATCTTGAACCAAGTCAGTACCCAATAGCCTAGTCTCCCCCGACTCGAACCAACCCACCGGAGATCTACACTATCTCCCATACAAAGCCTCATACGGAGCCATCTGAATGCTCGACTGGTAGCTGTTATTATAGGAAAACTCCGCGAGTGGTAGAAACCGATCCTAAGAACCCCCAAATCAATGACACAAGCGCGTAGCATGTCCTCCAATATCTGAATAGTGTGCTCAGACTGTCCGTCCATCTGAGGGTGAAATGTTGTGCTCAACTCAACCTGGGTGCCCAACTCTCATTGTACTACTCTCCAGAACTGTGATATAAACTGCGTGCCTCGATCTGAAATGATGGACACTGGCATACCGTGAAGGCGGACGATCTCTTGGATGCAAATCTCAGCCAACCGCTCTAAAGAATAAGTAGTACCAACTGGAATGAAGTGCGCGGACTTGGTCAGTCGACCCACAATCACCCAAATAGCATCGAACTTCATCAAAGTCTGTGGGAGCCCAACTACGAAATCCATGGTGATCCGCTCCCACTTCCACTCTAGAATCTCTAACCTTTAAAGCAATCCACCCGGTCTCTGATGCTTATACTTCACCTGCTGATAGATAAGGCACCGAGCTATAAATCCCACTATATCCTTCTTCATTCTCCTCCACCAATAGTGTTGCCTCAAGTCCTGATACATCTTTGCGGCACCCGGATGAATGGAATACCACGAACAGTGGGCCTCCTCAAGAATCAACTCACGTAGCCTATCCATATTGGGCATACAAATCCGACCCTACATCCTTAATACCCCATCATCACCAATAGTCACATCTCTGGCATCACCATGCTGAACCGTGTCCTTAAGGACAAGCAAATAAAGATCATCATACTGGTGCTCTCTGATGCGATCATATAAGGAAGACCGAGAAACCACACAAGCTAGAACCCGATTGGGCTCCGAAATATCCAATCTCACGAACTGGTTGGCCAAAGCCTGAACATCAACTGCAAGAGGTCTCTCACCCACGAGAATGAATGCAAGACTATCCATACTCACCGTCTTTCTACTCAAGGCATCAACCACCACATTGGCCTTCCCGGGATGATACAAAATGGTGATATCATAGTCCTTTAGCAGCTCCAACCATCTCCGTTGCCTCAAATTTAGATCCTTTTGTTTGAACAAGTATTGGAGACTCCGATGATCCATAAACACCTCACAAGACACACCGTAGATATAATGCCTCCAAATCTTCAATGCATGAACGATGGAAGCTAACTCTAAGTCATGAACATGGTAGTTCTTCTCATGAGGCTTCAACTGGCGCGAAGCATAAGCAATCACCCTACCCTCCTGCATCAAGATACACCCAATGCCGATCTGAGAAGCATCACAATATACTGTATAAGAGCCTGAAGCTGAAGGCAAACTAGAACTAGATATGTGGTCAAGGCAGTCTTGAGCTTCTGAAAGCTCTCCTCACACTCATTCGACCACCTGAAAGGAGCGCCCTTTTGGGTCAATTTGGTCAAGGGCGATGCAATAGACGAGAAACCCTCCACGAAGTGATGATAATAATCGGCCAAGTCGAGAAAGCTCTGAATCTCCGTAACTGAGGATGGCTTGGGAAAAATCTGAACTTCCTCTATCTTCTTAGGATCCACCTGAATACCCTTACTGGACACCATATGTCCCCAAGAATGCCACTGAGCTGAGAAAAAACTCACACTTGGAGAACTTGGCATAAAGCTTCTCCACCCTCAACCGCTGCAACACAATCCTCAAATGTTGGGCATGCTCTTCCTGGCTACGAGAGTACACCAGGATATCATCAATGAATACTATAATAAACGAGTCGAGTTAAGGCTGAAACACATTGTTCATCAGATGCATAAACGATGCTGGGGCATTGGTCAGCCCAAAAGACATCACAAGGAACTCATAATGACCATAACGGGCCCTAAAGGCTATCTTTAGAATATCCGAGTCCCGAATCTTTAACTGGTGATACACAGACCTCAAATCAATCTTGGAGAACACCCTCGCTCCCTGAAGCTGGTCAAATAGATCATCAATACGTGGAAAAGGATACTTGTTCTTGATTGTAACTTTGTTCAACTGCCTATAATTAATGCACATCCTTGTAGTACCATCCTTCTTCTTTACAAACAGAACTGGTACACCCCAAGGTAACACGCTAGGCCGAATAAACCCCTTATCAAGGAGTTCCTGAAGCAGCTCCTTCAACTCAGTTGGTGCCATACGATATGGTAGAATAGAAATAGGCTGAGTGCCCGGAACCAAGTCGATACTGAAGTCAATATCATTGTCGGGCATGCCCGGCAAGTCTACAGGAAATACGTCTGGAAACTCCCGCACCACCGGAACATAATCAATAGTGGGAGTATCAGCACTAACATCCCTCACAAAGGCCAAATAAGATAAACAACCCTTCCCAACCATCCGTTGGGCCTTCAAGTATGAAATCACTCTACTGGGAACATAGTCTAGAGAACCTCTCCACTCAATCCTCAGCAACCCCGGCAACCCCGGTATCGCCAACATCACAGTCTTAGTGTGACAATCTAGAACATCATGACATGGAGACAACCAATCCATACCCAAGATCACATCAAAATCAACCATACTAAGAAATAAGAGATCAAATCTAGTCTCCAGACTCCTAATGGTCACTACACACGACCGATATACACGGTCCACAATAATAGTATCGCCCACCGACGTAGAGACATGAACAAATGAAACTAAGGACTCACGGGGCATATACAGATAATGAGAAAAATATGATGAGACGTACGAATAAGTAGAACCAGGGTCAAATAATACAAAGGCCTCCCTGTGGCAAACTGAGACAATACCTGTGATCACTGCATCTGAAGCAATAATATCTGGTCTGGCAGGAATAGCATAGAATCGGGCCTGACTACCACCTGATCGGCCTCCCCCTCTAGGGCGACCCGTAGTTGACTGAGCTCCACCCGGAGCTAGCTGGGCGGGTGGTGAAGTAACGGGTGCTGAAGTCGTAGGCTGACTCTTCTGCTAAGTTGGACCTCCCGTAAGGCGGGGACAATACCTTTTGATGTGACCCATATCTCCACACTCGAAACAACCCCTCCCTGCGAATGGCGATGGGGACTGAAGGGAGCCCCGAGCACCAGAATACCCGCTAGAAGAACCCGGTGCCGATGAGCCCTGAACTAAAGGTGCATGGGACGAACTCTGAGTTGGAAGGGCACTGAGAGATGACTGGCCCTGATGTTTAATGTATGAACCATGGCCGGATGATGCACCACGGTAAACTGGACTAGCCGTCTGAGCATGCCTATAAGGACGACCCCTGACGTGGTGGAACTGACCTCCAGAAGGAACACCACTAAAACCTCCTGACCCCCGAGGCCACTTGGCCTCCCTCTCAACCCGCTCCTGGCTACGGACCATCTCTATCTACTGAACAATATCGACAACCTCATCAAAAGTAGCACAAGATATCCTCTCCCTAGTCATAAGAAACCACAGCTGATATGTGAGGCCATCAATGAACCTTCTGATCCTCTCCCTATCAGTGGGAACCAACCAAATTGCGTGACGAGACAACTAAGAAAACCTCATCTCTTATTGCGTCACAGACATGCCATCTTGATGAAGCTGTTCAAACTGCATGCGCAGCTGTTCTATGTGAGACTGCGGCACGAACTTCTCTAAGAAGAGAACGAAGAACTCCTACCATGTAAGTGGTGCTGCATCGACCGGCTTGCGCCTCTCATAAGCCTCCCGCCATCTGAAGGTAGCCCCAAAAAACTGAAAAGTAGTGAACGAGACCCCACTGGTCTCCAGAATAGCTGTTATCCTAAGCATCCGCTCGCACTTATCCAGAAAGACCTGAGCATCCTCTGACTCAGCACCGCTATATGATGGAGGTCGTAGCCTCCCAAATCTCTCAAGTCTACTCTGCTCATCATCGTCCATAACGGGGATCATCTGGGCCTGAGGAACTGCAACCGGCTGGACTGGTGGTGCCCCCGGTATCTGAAGTCCCTGCACTACCTGCTCTGGAGTACGGACAACAGGGGTATGAGTACCTCCCCCGACCTGAGAAGTGGCAGGTGTGGCCTGAGCCGAAACCACCTGAGCAAGGCCAGTGCAAACTGTCAATATCTGGGCCAAAGCCTCCTGAAGGCCTGGAATCACAATGGACACAACTGGTGCCTGAGCTGGCCCCACTGGCTCAACTGTATCGGATACCTGCTCCTAAGCTAGAGCAAATGGTGGGTCTGCAAGTGCTGCCCTAGCTGTTGTATGAGCTGCACCCCTACCCCTACCGCGGCCTCTACCACGACCTCAACCTCCCACGGCCCTAGCTGGTGGTACTGGTGGTTATCCATCCTGCCCAGTAGTATGTGTCCTCACCATCTGTGAGAGGATAGAATAACAGAAGTTTAGTTACCGGAATCAACAAATCCGCACGACAAAAATACAAGAATGTGAAATTTCCTAAGGGTTCAGCAGCCTCTCGAAGATAAGTACAGATGTCTCCGTACCGATCTGCAAGACTCTACTAAACCTGCTCATGACTCGTGAGACTTATGTAACCTAGGCTCTGATACCAACTTGTCACGACCTAAAACTAACCGTCGTGATGGAGCCTATTGTGGAACTAGGCAAGCCAACTACTCAACCAGTTCAACCAAATAAAAACTCTGAAAATTAAGCGGAAGCAGTTAATATTTAAGAAAAAACCCTTTAAAAATCGAAATAAAAACACAACACAATACAAATCTCTCCCAAAACCGGGGTGTCATCGAGTACATGAGCATCTATACCAAGATATATCCTACTACAATGTTTGAAGAATAAGAACTGAAATACAAATAAAGATAATGAATGAGAGTCAAGGCCTGCGAACGCCATGCAGCTACCTCGATAGTCTCCGAGATCTCGACTCCTCACTCAACAGCTGCCGTAACCGGAAGCACGTGGATCTGCACATGAGGTATAGGGTGTAGCGTGAGTACAACCAACTCAATAAGTAACAAATCCAAACTTTGGACTGAAAGTAGTGACGAACTCAACCAGCACAGTTCAATATAGAAAATAACAGTGCAGAAACGTAGACATGTTTCAAGTTCGATAGATATCTCAAAACAGTAAAATGTATCAAACCCGAATGATATGAAGAATATAACTCCTCTACTTCTACATGCCAATGCACATGATGTATGTAACACACCATGCATACAGCCTCATGTGCTCACACCCTCAAATGCTCAATCACTCAGTATTGTATATGACCCATACGGACTAGGTAAGATCCATCCCGGAATATATACATCACTGACCATCAGTCACCCAGTACCGAGTAAGGCCAATCCAGCCCGCGGAGAAGAACCATCTCCAAGTATATAAAATGCTTCGGACAAGATCCATGTCCAGGGAAGATCAATCCCTCAATATAATCAATTGCGCTCACTGGGTGTGTGTGTGTAGACTCCGAAGGGGCTTCTTCAGCCCAAGCACTATCATAAATCAGTATAACCAATGCGGCGTGCAGTCCGATCCCATAAATGTCACTCATAATCAGGCCCTCGGCCTCACTCAGTCAGCAATCTCTCCAGTCTCTCTCTCATGGGCTCACAATGTCATGATATTAGCACGAAAACAATGATATGATGTATCAATAAATAATAACAGAGACTGAGATATGATATGAAATGAATGGATATGACTGAGTACGAAATATCAATGAAATTAGTTAGACAACAGCAAGAAATGACCACTATGGGTCCCAACAATACCGGCATAAAGCCTAAACATGATATCTAGCATGAGTGACAACTCAATTACTTTATCATATGATGAAAATACGGATATCAACAAGATAGAACCACTAGATAGTGCCATAAAATCGACCAGGTCACAATTCTTACGGTGCACGCCCGTCACTTGGCATGTGCGTCACCTCAATACCAATCACATAACACATAAATTCGGGATTTCGAATACTCATAACCAAGTTTAGAAGTGTTACTTACCTCAATCCAAGCAAATCCCTACTCCAATATGCCTTTGCCTCACAAATCGGCTTTCAAATGACCCGAATCTAGCCCCAAACAGTACAATACAATCAATACGGGCTAAAGGAATCAATTTTACAAGAAATTACTAAGTTATAACTCAAAATCCGAAATTGGCTCCAAACCGGCCCCGGGCCTACGTCTCAAAATCCAACAAAAATCACAAAATCTGAAAGCCCATTCACTCACGAGTCTAGTCATACCAAATTCATCAAAATCCGACACCAATTGGTCATTCAAATCCCCAAAATCAACTCTCCAAATCCCTAGCCTCAAACCCCTAAATTACACCTCAAAAACACACCAACTAGGTGAAAAATCAGTGAGAAATCATAATTATTGAAGAAAGATGAACACAAGGAACTTACCTCAAGAATCCCTTGAAAATCCTCTCAAAAACCTCCAAAATCCGAGCTCAAAACGTTAGAAATGGTGAAAATCTCGGAACCCTCACTTATATAGTTTTTGCCCAGGCTTTCCGCACCTGCGACCACTTACCCGCATCTGCGGCTTCGCGGGTGCGACCTAGTCAACCGCTTCTACGAAGTGTTCTGCTCTTGCAGACCGAAATTCCGCTCATGCGGGCTCGGTTTTGCTAGAAAATGTCCGCTTCTGCGGAGCCCAGTCCACAGTCCACTTCCGCTTATGCGGTCCTACTACTGCATCTGCGGCCACGCATGTGCGAGCAAAACTATTGCACCTGCGACCAGCTGCTGCCTCACCTCAAACTCCGCATCTGTGCTGCCCTCTCCGCATCTGCGAACTCGCACCTGCAGTTCTCCATCCGCAGGTGCGATTACACCAGCAACCTTCAAATTTCAGCAACTTCTCAACTTAACTTCCAAGTCCGTTAACCACCCGAAATCACCCCGAAGCCCCCGGGACCTCAACCAAATATACCAACAAGTCCTAAAACATGATACGAACTTAGTCGAACCATCAAATCACCTCAAACAATATCAAAAACATAAATCACACATAGATTCAAGCCTAATGAACTTTGAAACTACCAAACTCAACAAATAACGCAAGCAAGTTTCAATAATACCATTGTCACTGTCAAGAATTGGATGGCAGGCACAATTCTTATCAAATCACGTCCGATTGATTCTAAATTTTGCAAACAAGTCGCAAATGACATCACGAACCTATTCCAACTTCCGGAATCGGAATCCGACCCCGATATCAAAAAATCCACTCCTGGTCAAACTTCCCAAAATTCAACTTTCGCCATTTCAAGCCTAATTTAACTACAGACCTCCAAATCACAATCTGGACATGATCCTAAGTCTAAAATTACCTAACGGAGCTAAAGAAATTATCAAAATTCAAATCCGAGGTCGTTTACACATAAGTCAATATCCGGTCAACTTTTTCAACTTAAGCTTTTAATTATGAGACTAAGTGTCTCAATTCACTCTGAAATCTCTCTGAGGCTGAACCAACTAATCTGGTAAGTTATATAACAACTGTAGAGCACAAAAGGAGTAGTAATTAGGAGAATAGGGCTACAACACTCAAAATGACCGGTCGGGTCATTACACTTACCGATTCTAGTCATCTCTTTTTATACTAGTGTTCCCATATTTCTATGCACCATCATGTGTAGGTATAAAGGAAGAATCTGGTAATTCTCTTCTGGTGTTCCTCTTATATAAGAAATGGCTTTTTGAATAGCGCACAATGCCTTGTGATATCCAATGCCAATTCTAATTTTTTTTTATTTCACTTTCTACAAAGGTTGATGTAACCCCAATCTTTTTATCCCGAACATGTTCTAAAATTTGCTCACTTATAATTTTTGATGTAGCATGCTTCTGATCATATTTTCTTGCATCAACTGAGCATTCATAGTTATTTTGAAATTTTATTACCCTGAAAAGTGTAAAATCTTTTATTCTGGTAGTACGTATATTCCAACCACATCTCTCCATGATGCATTTCAGATCGTATCTCTTTGAGCATAATCTAACATCAGTGAATTCAACTTTTTGGTTGATCTCCAAGTTGCAAAAAATTTAGTCATGCTCTTCTTGTTGATCCTACTTTTATTTCATCACACAATGCATCGTGACTAAGTATTTTATATGGTAGAGATTCTTTGACCTTTCTCCTCGCCCTTTTTCTTGATTTCTTAGAAGCAGTAAACGTTTCACCAATTTCTTCAATTGTATCTATTGTTATTGGTATAGTCTTTGTATTTTCTTGATCTTGGTTGTTGCTTATCATTGCATGAGATAAGGACAAACTTTGTTGGATGGTGTGTTGGTTGTCTATTTCCATTATTAGATGTCCTTCTTCCTGTTGGCCCTCACAAAAGTGGTGTGAATTAATTGTAGCGGCAGAAAATCTTTGCAGCGTTCCAGATTTTAAATAAACTATAATGTTAGAAAGTTGTCGCTCGCTTTCTACTTGCATTATTGGCTTTTCTGCTTTATATTGATACTTAACAAGTTGTTCTGAATCTATTGTATGGGTGAGAGATCCTTTGAATGTTCCAGATTCCAAAGCAGTTATACTGTCAAAAAATAATTTTATTTTTTCGACGACGAAATGACAATTCTTGAAAACTCAATCAGTTGTTAGCAATGTATACATATTCTGAGTTCGTCATCTGAAGTTACAAGGATCTCCTTGCTTGTCTTTAGTTTGATGTCATACCATACTTTTAATTCATATCTGTTTGCATCAAAATCTGTGACTTCACTAATTTTCTCCAAGAAAGTGTTGAATGCTACTTGTTTATTAATCAGAACAAGTTTTGTATCATGATCCAAGTACTTATAATCTAAAGTCCATCTCCCATTGAAAGTAACAACAAGGCAAATCGAACTCATCCTGCAGTTAATGAATTAGTGAATAAATAAAAAATATGAAGTTTCCTGTCAGCCTATATCAACATAAAATTTTAGCATGAAGTTTAGGTTATATATATTTGAATCTTGACTTTTTAGGCTGAAATTTTCTGAAAAACACTACCACCTATTTTTATTTTTTTAAATCTCCACAGTCTGAAGTTATTTTTATATATGTCTGAAGTTCTTTTTCTATATCGTCGTAATTGACCTTTAGTGGCGGAGCTTCTAGCGGCCGGCGAAGACCAAATTTTTCTGGTCGCTAATGATATTTAAGGATTAGAATCAAACTTTTAAGGACCATTATTCTCGTCCCTAAAGGCTATTTTTTCTGTAGTACACCTGAAAACAACTTTATGCTATATCAACATGAAGTTTTAACTTATATATCTTTGAAGCTTCGAAATTTTTAGGCTGAAGTTTTCTTGGAAAACACTAGCCATTTAGGTTGAAGTTGCATGTCAGCCTATATCAACGTGAAACAACTTCATGCTATATCAACATGAAGTTTTAGCTTATATATCCTTGAAATTTCAGAATTTTTAGGCTGAAGTTTTCTGGAAAAAACTATTCATGTAGTCTGAAGGTTCATGTGAGCCTAATCAACATGAAACAACTTCATGCTATACCAACATGAAGTTTTAGCTTATATATCCTTGAAGCTTCAGAATGTTTAAGCTGAAATTTTTTGAAAACCACTACTCATGTAGTCTGAAGGTTTCTGTGAGCCTATATCAACGTGAAACAACTTCATGTCATATCAGCATGAAGTTTTAGCTTATATATCCTTTAAGCTTCAGAATTTTAAGTCTGAAGTTTTCTGGAAAACACTACTCATGTAGCCTGAAGGTTCCTGTGAGCCTATATTTACGTAAAATAATTTCATGCTATATTAGCATGAAGTTTAAGCTTATATATCCTTGAAGCTTCAGAATTTTTAGGCTGAAGTTTTTGGGAAATACTTTTTTGAATATTCCGATAATTTTAATGCGTTAAATTTGAATTTTTCAAAAGTTTTTGAAGATCTATATGTGATGACAAGTAAATATGATTTGTAAATGACTGTAAGTAGAATAAAATTATTCCATATTTCAATAGGTATGAAGTGAATTCATATTTTGTTTCTTAAGTTCAACACCTAAAAAGTAGGACAAATTATGAAAATAATTGCAGAAACATATATCATGAAGCTCTATCAGTTTGCAGAAACTAATGCGAAATCCAAAGATGAATTGCAATACTTACAATATAGCTGTAATTTTGGATCCGAAAATGAATCTAGTTCAAGTTTCTGATTTTTTGATGAAGTTGCTGAGATGAAAAACTTGAGAGGAGAGGAGATCTTTGATGAGGGTTGAAGGAGATCTTTGATGAAGGATGGAGGGAGATAAAGGATATCTTTCACGAATGAGGTTGCAGATCACGCGATCAATGCCTCATGTAGGTTTTATATCTTTTGTCAGGGGTATTATTGTCATATTATTACGTATCTTTTGTGAGTTGGCTACCAATTTAATAATTTTTAAAAATAGGGTACATATTAAAAGGTGGTACAAATATAGGATATGACTGCAAATAGCTCCCAGGTTCTTGGTGGGAAGCCCAAACAAAAGAAAAAAAAAGTGTAATTCGGGGAAATTTTTTAAAAAGACGTCGACAGCAGGGTTCGAACCTGCGCGGGCGAAGCCCAACAGATTTCAAGTCTGTCTCCTTAACCACTCGGACATATCGACGTTGTTGTCTTAGCCTCTCCTTGCAAATACTCTTCTAGGTAACATGTTAAATGAAGGAATTTGTAGGGTTTAAGATTCGTCTTCTACATCTTCCAACTGACAAGAACTCTAAACGTGCTTCTCGTACTGAATTCAGTATAGGGACATTGGAAGTAAAAGCAAAGTAGAAATCATCATGCTGTATATAATAGGATTGGGACTAGGGGATGAAAAAGACATAACATTGAAAGGTCTAGAAGCTGTGAAAAAATGCAGCAAAGTGTATATGGAAGCTTACACTTCACTTCTCTCTTTTGGCCTTTCTCCCAATGGCCTTTCCAATCTGGTTCGGAAAATTACTACTACTACCACTACACTTTTTATTGTAATTTCAGTTCCAATCATTAGCTGTTAAAAAAGATATGATTTTGATTATAAAGTTTGGATCTTTTTCAGGAAAATCTATATGGAAGATCGATTGCAATTGCAGATAGGGAAATGGTGGAGGAAAAAGCTGATGAGATACTTAATGAAGCTCAATCTTCTGACGTGGCTTTTCTTGTTGTTGGTGATCCTTTTGGGTATTCTTTAATTTCCCCCCTTCTATTTAGTTCCAGATTTTGAATGTGCTTATCTATTTGAATCAACCCTTTTTGGTATTTAACTTTCAGTTGGTATTAGCTTTTGAACTTGTTTTTTTGAGTTCAATTTCTTGCTGTTTTGTTCAATCGTGTTTCACTTTGTAGTGGTTAATTTTTGTGAAAATGTAGATAGGCTATGAATGACTCCCCTTGGGGTGTAAGTGGTACCAATTATGAAGTTATAATTCACCTAATTTCACTAAAACTGACCACAATAGCCGGTACTTCTTCAAGTTTTTATTATGTGCTATCAAATCATTGAGCTATGTTGCAAAAGACCAAGTATATTATCAATGATTTAATGGTCATTTTGTAACTTTAACCTTCAAAGTTAACTTAAAACGAGTGTTTGGAATAAAGAATTTTATATGTTAATGAAGTTCTCTTCAGTATCAGTTTTGCCTTTTGCCTTCAGTTTTGAAACTAAAAACTGGCAGTTGAAATCACGTCTAGGAGAAATCGTGTAGAAAATGTTATGTTGAGACTCCATTCCAGGATACTTGGAAGATTGAGATGACTTGCAAATTCCGGTAAAATGATGAACTTTGTTGATGTATGTTGGCGAGAGCTTAATTGGGTAATCTTCCCTAAGGGGAGAAAATTTTAAAATGCTTTGCTTTGCTTATGGATTTAAATAAAGAAGTAATAGCATATATGATTCTTTTCATGTTGTCCTGTAGATGTTCTTTCACTTATCTACTTCCTTTCTCTCCATCATATATCACTATTCAATGCAGAGCCACAACCCACACTGATCTTGTTGTTCGTGCTAAGAAGCTGGGTGTGGAGGTTAAGGTGGTACACAATGCATCAGTAATGAATGCTGTTGGAGTGTGTGGCTTACAGCTCTATCATTATGGAGAGACAGTTTCGATACCTTTCTTCACTGAGACCTGGAGGCCTGATAGTTTCTACGAAAAGATCAGAGAAAACCGAAAGCTTGGATTACACACACTCTGCTTATTGGGTAAGTAGCATTTTTACATTCTTTTTTCCCTTGGGATAATGATGGTGAGTGGGCCAACTTGTGCACACCTACGACTAAACATTAAGCTACCTATTTAGCCCACAAGCACTCAAGGTATTCCTGCCTACCGAAGTTGGAGCAGGTGGTTCACAATAAATGTGTAGTTGGGACTCGAACATGAGATCTTGTTTCTCCCATGCGTCAACCACAAGGCTATCCCCTGAGAACTGCTATTAGCTACATTATAAGTATTTGTTAAATGTCTAACTGACGGTCTATCATCTTTTGCTTCTAGTGGAAACCTTTCACTCAGCATACTTCTGCACTAGTTTCCTGATCTCAATGCTCTATGAAACTAGATGCTTCTAGTTAAGTCTTTGTAATACTTTGCTGGTGATTTATAGACTCACAAAAAGTCGTGGATTTGATCCTTTATTGCCTTATTTATCATGCAGTTATCTCCATTTAATTGCATCTTCACCTTCTGATTTGCAGATATACGAGTGAAAGAACCCACCATTGAGTCTCTTTGCAGGTTAGACTTCGGTATTAGTGTATTACTTCCATTTGTTCTTAGATGAATTACTCGTTAAATGGTCCATGACCTGATGTTATTCTCAGAGGGAAGAAGCAGTATGAACCAGCCAGGTTTATGACAGTTAACACTGCAATTGAGCAGCTCCTAGAGGTTGAAGAAGCCCGTGGAGAATCTGGTATGTTCATGATTTTTATGCTTTTGCTTGAGAAAATGATAATCCTCCAATAGAAGCTAGCTAGCTTGTCTCTCTGTACTAGTATTAGCTTTTATTTTAAAGGGGAAAAGGCGACTATTAATAAACCTATTTCCCATAGTTCGTCCAAGTTTGTAGTACTTCACTCTGGCAGCTCTTATGATCAAGATGTGATTTACTTGATATAGAACTTTTAAGACCTGCCCCTGCAGTTATCTCTATGTTTCCTCGTACGATTTTCAAGAATTCTCTTCTTCAGCAAAAAACATAATCCAGAAGGCTTTTGTATTTGTTTTCCATAACATGCCCGTTGATCATCCTTATGATAAGTTCCCTTAACATGGCAGAGAGCTTGCAAGTCTTTATCCTGCTTTTATAAGCTTAATCAAGAACTCAATCTGAAGTGACCTAGTGTGATCATGGATATGGTTTAGCTATTGCAAATGTGCCTCTAGCCCATGCCTAAAACGTAACATAGTCATTGCATATAATTGATATCTGGTTTAGTTTTAGCCCCGCGATTATGACGTTTATAGTTATGAAAAAAGGTAAAAGATGTTCTTTGACATTTATAGT
This sequence comes from Nicotiana tomentosiformis, assembly GCF_000390325.3. NCBI lineage: Eukaryota > Viridiplantae > Streptophyta > Magnoliopsida > Solanales > Solanaceae > Nicotiana > Nicotiana tomentosiformis. The sequence continues at coordinate 130,360,343 of NC_090815.1, read as the reverse complement.
GACTAACATTTACTTTTTCTTTCTCAAGTATACGGTGAAAATACAATTTGTGTTGGTTTTGCGCGGCTGGGGAGTGAAGACCAGAAGGTGGTTGCTGGTTCAATGAAACAACTTCTGACAGTTGATTTTGGGGCTCCACTGCATTGCCTAGTCATAGTTGGCAAAACACACCCTGTTGAAGAAGAAATGCTGGAATTTTATGGGCTTTAGCAAACTTATAACATGAAAGAAGGTTAAGTAATAGCTAACTTTAAAAGATGGTTGTATTCATGGTTTGCCTTTTGTAACATTCCATTCTTTTTGGTGAACTATTCATTTAGGCATTAGGTGAGTATGATATATTTTTCTCTGTAAACTCTTCCCAAGTTCAAGCAACTTAATTTATTTTCAAGAATTACTGTAGCTGTATCTCCCGATTGTTCGTTATTTTTATTATCTTTCACAAGTATTCTTATTATAATACCAAGATATTTTGGTTATAAAGTAATATTTGTTGTGCCAAAATATTCTTATATATACTGATTCACGCTTTGTTAATGCTAATAAATTAGAAATTGTTTTGTAGATAATGTCTTTTCTTCCAACCAACAGAAAGTTTCGGACATTTCAATATTAAACATTTAGAAGAGCCTTCATCTAGAGTTTTCTTGCAGTTTTCACCCATTAAAGTAAGGATTTAAGTTATATACATTGATTAATTATTACAGTATTAGTATAGTTTAAGCTCTTATAGCATTTAAACTCTTAAACTTAAAGTAATACATTTGCAAGAGACAACACAGACTAAAGGCAAAAGTGTCTCCAATTTTATAGATGCTTTAAGACCAATTTGCCGATTGCCATGACCGACTTTTCAAATCGATTTTAACTCCAAGATTAGTATACATACATTTGGATTTACTTGCAAATGAAATATTATTCATCCAAGTGGCCGTACTTTAATTGCACAGTTTGTTAAACATAGGTGAAAGTGAGATAGTACTCTCGCCGGTGGGAGGTAGCAAATATCCCGTCAAAGTGCGCGCAAACTAGACGAGACCCCATAATTATAAAATAAAATAAAAAGATTATATTAGTTTTGACCTTACAACAACGATACACTCAGTGATTGACCTTGTTTTCAAATTAACTACTAAATTCAGCAGTGGGAATTTGATTATGTTATTATACTTAGTGCTTTGTATAATATCTAGTATCTACGATGCTCAAAGTATTGTAGTATCATAATTTTTTGCTTTTAAATTATCAACAACAATAATTGATAGATAAAGTTGCTAGCTCATCAGTTGAAAATATGTGATCTAACTATATACTCTTTATTCGTAGTGTATCAATTTTTTTGATTGTCTTTTAATAATTGTTATGTGTGATGATCTCACTTGTTTCAAGAATGTTCGCACCAATGGTACCAGCATATAGATTAGGTGTAACATAAAAATCAAGTTCCATTAATTCCATTATGCAATGAACCCTATTTATTGCAGTTGTTGAAGTAAACCAATCGATAGTAATTAAAGCAAGAAAGACAATGACAGTTTACCATATTTTCACAGGTACCAAATGATATGGCAAAAGGTAGTCCGGTGCACTAAGCTCTCGTTATGCACGGGATCCGAAAAAGGGCCGAACCACAAGAGTCTATTGTACACAGCCTTGCCCTGCATTTCTACATTACCATATGATATGCTCGACATGAATTATTTTCTTCACACAATCATAAGTAGAAGAGATAAAGAAGAACCAGAGAGTAATTCTCCTAATCATTATGAGATAAGCGATGCAATAGGTTTGCAAATAACCCGCCATTAGATTAGAGGAATTACAAAATTCAACATATAAGTTCAAAATTTAGCGTAATTATTCTACCTGTTTTTATTTTATATACTCCACATTATTAAACGGAACACATAACTTAAAAGAAGAATAAATGAGAGAGACTTTTGATACAGACCACGAGTATCCTTAAACTTTATAGTTTTGAACATCTCATTACATTTCTTTAGCTACAAGAGGTACTATTAACATAGGCCTCTATAATAGTATTAGATAAATATTTTTTTGTCCAAATTATGTATTTGTATTAAGAAATTCATTAAATATATAAGAATACTTAGTTCAAAATTCAGTCAGCTAATTCGATTATTATTGTATATTAACTTTATATTATTGTAGGAATTCATAAATTTCAAATATTAGACCTGTCTCTGACTAATAAAGGTAAAATTTGAATTGTGCTACTCTTTTTAAAAAAATTAAAAGTTGGAAGAGTGTCAAACTTTTGTTAATTTAGCAGCAAGTTTAATCTTGAAATGTTATGAATTCTTGAAATACTACAATTTCCTATAATAACTTTAATATTTAGTGATAGTGAGACAAGATCTGTCCGCAGTCAGCACTCTACCAATCTGTCAAATGGCAATCACTAATTTTCTTTTTCTGGCAACTAACACTATTTGTGAGTAGCTTTCGATGCACATGTAGTACCAATCGACAAAGCACCGTACTAACAATTTTAGCTTAATAACAACTCAATCATTTGTATGGAAATTCTAAAATAGAGATTCCCAAACTTATTCAATTGAAATTTCAAAGTAATAGTTGTTTTATTTCGATTTTTGAGGACCAAACAATTTACTTACTTTTTATACTTATAAATAAATCATTTAATTATTTCACAGTAGTGTTTGACTCTATAATTTTTATTTTCAAAACATAAGTAAATACTCCATTGTTTGATCGTAGATCTAAAATAGCAATCAAGTCAACCATTGTCCCAAGATTTATGTTGTGGGACACAGAGTAACCCGTACAATACTTTGTCTACTTTCTATTTTCAGAATATGGTTTAATTTATATTTAAAATACTGAGATATTTGTCAAATTAACTTCAATAATTCCCATCAATTTGTTATGGAAAATAAATTTACCCTCTTTACAAAATTCATATTGTCCAAACTTGGTCAAGGATTTCGTTACATCTTCAAAGGTTGTTGAGATTTCCCTAAAACCAAAGTCAATTATTTTCCTCCACAAATCTCGTTATTTAGATACTAATAATAACTCAAAAACACCTTAATCAATGGCATTATCGTCATTCTCCTCAACTGTACGGAAAGCATCTTGAATCTGAAGCTATATCTTCTTCTTCAGAAAAATTTGTCGGTGCCCCGTTCTATCACATCTACCTCAAAAAACTCTCCTCTTATTTTTTCCATTCAAATAACCAATTTCATTTTCCACAAAAAAACACTCCAAATTCTGCTTTTCTTATTTATTCCTTTTTCCTACATTGCCTATTTCTAATATAATTCTCCATTTTGTAAAGATAACATTTTCTTTTATCCCGCATTGCTACATGCGGGAATCATCAATCAGGTTTAAGCATACCCTCTTCTCAATTTCTTGTTTTAATTGATATCTGTTTCAAAGTTTCAATTTTTATTAGATCTGAATGATAAAGTTTACATTTTTATTATTATTTTTTGGAAATGCAGATAAATTTGCGAGTGAATAAGAAAATGGGAGAGAAATCAAGAAAAGGAGGTTGGTGTGGTTGGATTATAGTTTTAATAGTGGTAGCAGCGGCTGCTGGAGCCATTGTTGTACTTGTTAAAAAGAAGCATAATGGTTCAAGCCCAGATGCTGCTCCTGTTCCTGGACCTCCTGGTTCTCCTACCAAGAAATATGCAGATGCTTTGAAAACTGCAATGCAGTTCTTTGATGTACAGAAATGTAAGGTTCCCTTTTGTCATTTTGAAGTAGTTTTGTGTTTTGTGATGTTTTGTGCTCATTATTTAGATCCCTGTTGAAAGATTTTCATTTCCATTACTGCAGCTCACTTGTTTGGTAGTATTAGTATTTGATTTACTCTCCTTTTCTTTGAATACATTTTTGTTTTTTACTCTTGTGTCGTAGTAACTTAGACATTGTCTTGATTGTTCATTTGTAGTTGAAGTGGCATCTAATATTTCCTGTTAAAGTTTGTGTGACGAACGGATAGGCACTGCGAAGTATTGTCTTGCCTGCACGCTGGTGTAGAAGGATTTGTTTTGAAAATGTATCTTATATGATGAGTGAGGGCAGGGATTAGGGAACTTATTAGCTGTCTAATGTCTCCTTGTAATGCGGGACAAGGTGTGTTGCTATCAATAGAGTTCCTAGACGAGGGGTTTTGAAAGAGGGATATGGCGTTCTCTCCTTTGAACGTCGGACAAAGGTCTCAATGTCATGGCATCTACAGATCCAGGTGGTGGTATCAGTAGGTACATAGTTCTTGTCTCCTTCTGATGTGATGATACCAAAAGAATCACCGATTTGAGGGATTTGTCAAGATGTACATAGTCTATGTTCCCCAGAGAACGTCATTAGATGACGAATGGATCTGCCAATGAGTCTTCATGAGGTATTATTATGCCCACACTAGTGGTGTGGGAGCTTTTCCCGCAAATATGCTTCATGCAGTCTGTGACGTGAGAAGTTTTAAGTTCCATGTACCTTATCTCTTCCCAATGTGCGACAAGGTCCTATGGTGATGGTATAAACAGCCACGCTTTGCTGTGACTGATTGTTATAAGTTTCTACTGAGGATGTTCCTATTACTCCATAATTTATTATCATAGTTATCTGTACCATCAATCAGGTACTGTTCAGATCTTATTGAAGATTGATCTATAAACATATTGAAATGCCATTGGTTACCCCCTAACTGAACCTTGTTGCTTCACGTAACTTGTTTTCTTGGCTTTTCTGGTTTTCGTTCTTTTGAATTTGTACGTTGGGCTCACATTTTAAAGGGTGAAATCACTTGATATTTCAGCTGGGAAGTTGGTAAATAACAAGATATCATGGAGAGGTGATTCAGCTGTCAAAGATGGAAGTCAAGCAAAGGTGGACCTCAGTAAAGGAATGTATGATGCTGGCGACCACATGAAATTTGGATTTCCTATGGCTTACACTGCCACTGTATTGTCATGGGCCATCCTTGAGTACGGTGATCAGATGAAGGTTGTGGACCAATTGGAACCTGCTGAAGACTCACTCAAGTGGATTACGGACTACCTTATCAATGCTCATCCAAAAGATAATGTTCTTTATATTCAGGTTCTTTTCTCAATTTTCTCTTTCTAGTACGCTTTTCTTGCTGCTGCTGCATTCAAGACATATGACCTTCCTTTACCCTTCCTTCCCTCTTAAGGATCCGAATCTGTCTGAAGCATGCTTTTAATGCGTGAATTACTTGATGGCATGTGAATGTGGACCTTTGGAAGACTGCTAATATTTAGAGACTTCATTTATGAATCTTCCTTTTTTCTTCATGGAAATAATTTGGAAGAATTCTGATTATGTCATAGTGGAAGAGCGAGTTCACCTAACGGATATAGTGAAAGAGTTCATGTAGTTTATCACCACAGTTTTAATGGTGCAGAGGAGAGTGTCCTTATTTCATGAACTTCCCCTTTTATTTAGATTGTTAACTACTCCACATTTTGATCAGTGGCTTGCTAAGGGCTAAGATCGCTCAATACAAGTGAAATGATAAGATGTTGGTAAATATTTTCTAATTTGAAAGCTGACAAAAAAAAGTATTCTCTAACGTGAAAAGAAGGCTCAGTTATAAATGGTATGAACTATATTACTAAGTAAAAGACGACAAACTCTAATGAACTATAATTCATGCAGGAGTATCTTCAAATTATTTATCCAAGTTCGACTTCATGCATTATGTCATAGATCTACTCTTTCAATATGTTAATTAATAATTCGGCACTAATCAAGGAGTCTCAAGCACACTATTTATTTGTAAAACCACCATGCTGTTTCCATTTTTTTGTCAATATTATAGAGGAGTGTTTAAATTTGAAACAGGTGATATTATTCAGATTATATGAACTCTTTTAGTTGTTAGACAATTGTTTTTTTCTGTTTTCGAACGCCAATCACGGTGATGCTTCATTTGATCAAATGTGCCGCAGTTTTTGTTTCACAAGCTCGACTCTTTGGCAGGTGGGTGATCCTGATGCTGACCACAAATGTTGGGATAGGCCCGAGGACATGACTGAGGAGAGGCCTCTAATTCAGATAAATGCTTCTGTCCCTGGAACTGAAGTCGCTGCTGAAACTGCAGCAGCTATGGCCGCAGCATCCCTTGTGTTCAAGTCCAGTGACTCGGCATACTCAAGTGATCTTCTTAAGCATTCTAAACAGTTGTTTACTTTTGCTGACAAATATAGAGGTTCCTACAGCGAGAATATTCCTAAAGTCGCAACATATTACAACTCAACTGGATATGGGGATGAGCTCTTATGGGCAGCAAGCTGGCTATATCATGCAACTGGAGATCAATCATATTATGATTATGCGACTGGGAAAAATGCAGATTCTTTTGGTAATTTTGGAAATCCAACTTGGTTTAGCTGGGATAACAAACTAGCTGGTACTCAGGTATTCTATTTTATCTTGGTATATATAAGCAGTGTGTCTTTTGGATGTGAATTACTCACTTTGTTTTTGATGTTTTACACTGGAGCTATTCAAAGTAAACAACTTGAATAAGTCAATGACTGCTTTAATTGCAGGTTCTTTTATCGCGGGTCAGCTTCTTTGATTCGAAAGGCACCTCAAACTCGGAGACACTTCAAGAGTATAGGAAAACTGCAGAAGCTGTAATGTGTGGTCTCTTACCAAAATCTCCAACAGCAACATCCAGCAGAACTGATAGTATGACCCATCCAAGCTTAAGCTCTATTTATGTTCTTCCTGTATTCTTCCCTATCAACACCTTTCTATGAGTATTGAGCAGATACTTGCATTTTTATTTGGAGTTGCTGACTTGCATAAGTCAACATAAAACAAGTCTATATTTTACAAATTGAACCTATGTTTTTGCCCTATTTTCCTCTTTGTAATGGCTTGTAATATAGAAGACAAATTCACTATAAGTGATGATTGAAGCAAAAATCAAGAAAAGATGTATGAGTTGTAAATAAAAAGGCTGAAAGTCTGCACCTAACTAGAACTAAATGCAATGAAGTAGAGAGATGAAACTACAGACATTCAACTTTTCTTTTTCATATTCTGTTGGGGCATAAACTTCATGATACCACTTTGACTGATGGTTGGAAAAGTATTATCTTCTTCTCTTATCATTCACTATATTTAGTAAGGAAAGAAAACTGATTGTGGTTTTAACTCTATCATAAAGCCTGTCTTAATTTTTTTTCCTAATTGATACCCTTTACAGCATCCGTCTAGTAAGGAAAGATATGAGCTTAAAAGGGTAATTGTACTGAATGGTTAATTATTTCATTTAGTTCCACTCTCATTTCAAGCAAATGTTAAGAACTCATTTCATTACTTTACTTGTTACCTAGTCTTTGTTACTCATTTCAAGCAAATGTTAATGCAGGTGGTTTAATATGGATAAGTGAATGGAACGCATTGCAGCATCCTGTAGCTTCTGCCTTCTTAGCTGTGCTGTACAGTGATTACATGCTCACTTCTCGGACTGCAAAAATAACTTGTAATGGAGACGCATATACACCATCTGATCTCCGGAAGTTCGCCATCTCCCAGGTACACTTCTTGGTCTTTCTACTTACTGAGAAGAGATATATATATATATATATATATATATATATATATATATATATATTTTGGATATTTGATCTTATGTTTTTTCAATAAGCATCCAACAACAATGTCTCAATCCCAAGCATGTTGGGGTGGGTCCGTTATATGAATCCTCAATCGTGTTGCTTCATTTAAGCGCATCTCGATCCAATATCATGTAAAAGAATATTAAAAACAAAAATAAAAGTACTAGAGTTTTCTATATTTCTACTGCCATTTAAATTTCTGATAGGACTAATAGACTTCTAGAAAACATTGGACCTGAAATAAACGTATTAACATGACTAAAACTTAATTCCAAGTAATTGGTGTTTTCTATGTAGATCTTTTTCTTCCATTGTCCCTATTTTTTGCTAGGTCTGGTTTTGAATTTACGAGCTTACAATTTTGGAAATGTACCCCACCTTTGTAGGCTGATTATGTATTGGGTGACAATCCATCGAAGATGAGTTATCTCGTAGGGTATGGTGACAACTATCCACAATATGTTCACCATAGAGGGGCTTCCATTCCTAAAGACGCTGATACTGGTTGCAAAGACGGTTGGAAGTGGCTAGATTCAACTGAACCTAATCCAAATGTTGCGACTGGAGCGCTAGTTGGTGGACCATTTCTTAATGAAACATATATCGATTCGAGGAACAACTCAATGCAAGCAGAGCCAACCACATACAACAGTGCTGTCATTGTTGGCCTTCTTTCTGGTTTGGTTACCACTTCCTCTGTGGTTCAATCTTTCACATGAGGTGATAGCCTTCACGCGTGTGCCACCTCATGTTGTCTTCTACCGTACCTAGCTGCATACATAATTTTTTTATTTCTTGTAGCTCCTTGAACACATATATAGGTGCATTATATATCTGTGTATGTTAATGTTTTTGTGTACACATTACCTGCTCTATGTTACTGGTATTCAATTTACGCGCTCAACAGGCATGAGTTTTTGTAGTATTAGTTTGCTCAAAAACATACTACAAAAGTGCTAGATATGAGAAATTTCCTATGATGGATTTAGAGGAACTAGTTCTGAGTATTTTTTGTATTTGCAAATACTGGTTTGGCCATCAGTATCGCTTTTTAGTAGGTAGTCGAGTGTGTGTCTTCCCCATACCAGTAGTATTAGTAGTTAGCCTTGTATTCTATTACTGATCTCTATAACTACATGTTGATCATTCTGCTTGTTTTCTTATTATCTTATTGTTGCTACCGCTTGTTGCTACTGCTTCCTTTTCATCTTTCCTTGAGTCGGGGGTCTATCAGAAACAACCTCTCTACCTCAAGGTAGGGGTAAAATCTGCATACACACTACCTTCCCCAGACCCCACTTGTGGGATTATTTTGGGTTTGTTGTTGTTGCCATCAGTATAGCTTTATTTTGATTTCGATTGGAAAGAACAAGAACCAATCTCAGACACCACTTTGTTTTTGCCGTTTAATCTTGTCTTCTTGTCCAAACACAGTCCATTTAAAACATCTTATGAAAAATGATTTGATCTTTCATGAAAGTTCAATTCAAACTGATGTGAAACTGACCAGAGGCAAACATAGTACATACGTGCCACTCCACAGTGAAGCTAAGCTAATCCCAAAATCTGAAAGTGTATACATGATTGAATAAAAAGAACAGCTTTAAAAGAAAGTTGCAGAAGTTGAATGTTTTCTTATGTTGGGTTCCAATCACTATACCAACTATGTAGCAAAATGGAGAGGTCTGTCCGCATATGCAGTCCACTGTTTTGCTGTAATCTTATCTTGTTTCTAATTTGGTATACTACTGTATTAATATGCATGTGTTAAAAAGTTGAGAAGGGACACTGTGTTATGTTATGTTTACACAAGTGTTATTCACACAAGGCAAACATAGTACCCCTTATCTTGCTTTTTGTTTTGCTTTTGCCTTTTGTTGTTGGAAGTTGGGACTCAAGTCTCTTGCCTAGTCAAGTTAAAGGGTAGATTCATCTGCTCTATTCTGTTCTTGTTCAACTATTTAATAATGTAAACTAGTTAACCAAGCACATCCCTAAGGGTGTGGCCCTTCCACGGACGCTGCGTGAATGTGGAATGTTTTGTGTACCGAGCTGCCCTAATTAACCAAGCACATGTTTTTTTCTGCGCCTAAATTGCAAAAATCAATCCATCAACTACGTCTCAATTCCAATTAGGTGGAGTCGGTTATTCATCATAACTAGACTAATTTTACACACACTATCAACCTATTGCAACCTTCGAAAAAGAGAATATCAATTCAACACCGATCTGAAGATCCCAATCCAATGAACACACAAAGCGGCTTGACCAAAGGGTCAGAAAAATAGGATGACCGAGTTAGAACATTAGGAACCTTACACACATGAAAGCAGCTTTGTCTGTTCAGAGGCGGGTTTAGCAAGAAAATTAGGATGAAGTCAGTTAAAAGGGAGAGTGTAGTTTTCAAAAACTAGGGGTGTTCTCTTAATTGTTTTAATTCGGATTGGTCACTATCAAGTTCACATCGCTGAGTTACATATAGTGTTAGTATATTATATGAAAATTTAGGATACTGAATTGCAACTAGCTAGGAATGCAAAACTAAAATGAAATAACCACCTAGTGAAAACAAGGATCCAATAGTTATGAGAGTATTATGCAAAAAATATGAGATTTCACAAATTAAGATACAACAAAAATACATTGTTCTCCCTAAATTTGTAGTATACATGTAATATGAAAGAGACCAATTTTGGGAAGAAATATAATTTATAGCCTTAACCCCACTCTCTTCAACTACCAACCATTCTATGCCACTTTGATTTCTACTTTCTGTAGTGGACTTTGAAACTTCCTAATTCTAATATCTTTTTGTTTTCCTTCTTTTCCCCCAACTTATCAAAGTCCTTTATTAAATTGTGCTATGATATCATGTGATGTTCTTACCTAAGTTTTTGGATCTTATTTGTTCTGTTTCATGTTATTATTTCTTTTTCATGATTTATGCATTATTATTTTCTTTTCAACAATATTGTGATTATGTTTTTTCTGAACGGAAGGTCTATCAGAAACAACCTCGCTACCTTCACAAGGTAGGGATAAGATTGCCTACTCACTATTCTTCTTAGATCCCACTTGTGAGATTACATTGGATTTGTTATTATTATTGTTGTTGTAATTATGAATACTATCTACAGTTCCTCATGAATCGTGAGGTACATGTTTCTCACGAAGTTCTCATCTCATGCACCTTTACTTGAAAAAAGAAATTTACAAGTACTAATGTATACATCAATTTTCTATTTTTTTTAAATAATAATAATGGTATCTAGATTAACTTGTGTCCGTATCGAATATAACATAATGAATTCAGAACTTTACAGTGGGTGAACTGTAAAATCCAATTGCGGAGAAGGCCAAGAGATAAAAATAAATATGACTCGTGCAAATAACAGAGTTTGTTCCAAGATAAAGATCCATTACTACATAAACAACAATCATATACAAACAGAAAAACAATTACTTGTACTACATCAACTTTTCCTGTTTAATCAGGCTTTGATTAACCTAATGCACAAAATGGATCAACACTAAACGAAATAATTATGTAAAAAAATTTTCTGTAAACTAATCATTAACAGCAAGTTAAAAGTGCTGCGAGTTCAAGTGTACTACACTTCTCTATAAATATTATCTAATCCAAATTTTGAAGTATCAACGAGCAATTTCCAATTTTGTTGTTGTGTAGCCTAATTGTTGCTCCATTTCCCAACTTAATTTTGGTGCCACCCCATTATGCTCCGGAACATAATCCTACATAATTAAACCCATTTAACATGTTAAAATAGGCAAATTAATACTGATTCAAGATTTTAAATCAGTGAATACATAATATCGTTACGCCAAAGCGTGATGAATCATGAGTAGTACCTCAAGCTTTGACATGAGTTCGTGGGCAGTCGGGGCAGAAATAATTATGTGACGGGCAGAGGGTGTGACGAAACCTTCATCAACAGCTTTGTCTATAAATGACAATAATGAATTGTAGTAACCATCTACATTAAGTAAACCCACCTGCATTTACGTACAACACAAGTTAATTAGAAAATTTAAGAGAATAATTCTTATGGTCCTACATCAATTAGGAAGAAAATACTATATTCGGTCCATATTATCTGTCTTTTAAAATTTTAAGTATCCTTAAAAGGACTTAACACAATATTTAGAGGGTGTTTGGCTAAGCTTATAAGCTGATCAAACTGGCTTATAAGCACCTTTTGGCTTATCTACGCGTTTGGTAAACACTCAAAGTGCTTATAAGCTAAAATCAGCCATAAGTCATAAGCCGGTCACCCCCAACTTATGGCTTTTCAACTTATAAGCACTTTTAGTTTGACCAACACTTTTATTAGTTTATCCTTAATAATATTTTCTAATTCACAAAATACTTTTCCCAAAATAAATTTCTTAACTTTCTCTTCATTCCATATTCGTTATTAATTCTTTTCTTTACAAAGAAATTTTTAATTTTTAATCTTTTGAAAAAGATTCAAGGGTATTTTAGTCATTTTAACAAAAGAATAGCTTATCAGCATTTTTTAATCAAACACATCAACTGCTTATTATCAGTTTCAGCACTTCTATCCAAACACGTAAATGCTTATTTTAAAAATCAGTTTCAGCATTTAAAAAAACTTTTCAGCACTACAAGCTTATCAGCTATTTACAATCAGCTAATCCAAACGGACTCTTAATCGCCTTAATTTTAAGCTATTTGTCTAAACAATCCTTAATCTTTCCGCAAATATATCACTTTATTAACACTTCACTAATTGACAGGAAGTGTAAATATAAATATAATACTCTCTTCAGTCCACTTTAATTGATTTTTTGGCCTATTTTTATGTGATCCACAATATTTGATTTTTTCAAATATGAAAAAGACAAGTGAGATTTGCTCAGTTGGTAAAAGCACATTCACTCACGACCGTTAGGTCCTGGGTTCGAGTTACGCTGGAGGGAAAGTGTGGAAACACTATAAATCCTCCTAATTTGGGAGGGGTTTAAAAATAAATAAATAAATATCAAGAACGAATTAATTTCTTTTTTTTCAAAGTTGCTCTTGGAGTAAAGAGCCTAAGAGTATTTGTTGTATTTCTAATGAACAAATTAAGGTTAAAAAGGTCAATTATATTGTTAATTAATGTTAAAAGGCGAATTCTTTAATATGTGTGAAAACAACCAAAAAAATTACTTAAAGTAAACCGAAAGATGTACCATTAACAAATCACTTTTTTTCCTTCCTAAAACGACAAATATTTTGAAATAAATTCAGTTTATCGGAACAATTAAGACTAGAAATCGTACTGGTTTATCATGAATGCCTAATTGAGCCCAAGTAATGACTTCTAAGAGTTCCTCCAATGTCCCATATCCACCTGCAAACAAATTAAGATGAGATTAGATTAGAATTAGCTGTTTCCCAATTAGCGACTGATTTGAATTATTAGTTATTAAATGTAATTGACAAGACTGTTTTTGACTGTTTCCATACTTGTGAACATTTTGGTTTGTCCACTTACGTAATTGATTGATATATGTGTTAAAAAAATGATATGATATGAAAACAACTAAAGACTTAGATAATTACTTTTTTAAAATCGAGATTTAAGAAAGAATAAATAGTTAAGTAAAATGATTAAATTTCTTTTAAAAAAGGATTAACCTGGTAAGGCTATAAATGCATCAGCTTGCCTTGCCATTTCTGCTTTTCTTTGGTGCATCCCTGAGACTGCCCTCACTTCTCCAACACTCTCTCCTGTAATCTGTAAAACTAAAATAGTATTAAAAATCACATTATGAAAGTCTAGTCTAATATAAATTTACATAATTAATGTGAGAATTGAAAATTTTTAGAGTCATCAAATGGGCGAGTTAGATCAAACTTGGGTAGATAAAATCAGTAGAAGAATCATGATCTAATTCATCTAAAGTTTGCTCGGGTGAAAATAAGGTCAAAGACCGTCATAACCCAATTCGTTCAACATGACCTAATCTACCTTCCTTTTATATTTTATTTTTTGAAAAATATGAGAAAACCATTATTATATTTTTTTCTTAAATTATTAGCTAAAATTCTTCTAAATTTTTTCAATCTTTATTGTTGATTTTTCATGTTAGGCTCGCATTTTGATCAATTGGTTGTACACTATTTTTTTTTTTTTTTGACCTAATAGTTTGATCGGTCAATTTAGATTTAACCTGTTGATATAAACCAATAAACGAATAATATTCTAACCCGTATAAACTTGGACGGATTTGGTACGTTACTTGAAAATAGATTAATCTTGTCACCTTTTAAAAAGTCCAATTAGATTATTGTCGTAGACATTTTGACCAAAACAATTTGCTACTACTAGTAGATGAGAATGGTCAATATTTGACTGGTAGATATGTCAAGAAGAAACAAGACAGTACAAAAAGTATTTGTACCAGATATATTAATATATCCAAAATATATGTACTAACTCAACAATAAATGGAGCACATAAATATCTATAGTGATAGTTGCTGTTATAACAGGTACAAAGACAAATTACCTCTCTTGGCATAAGAGTTTTAGGAATTACCCTGCCAAGTAAAAAAAAAAAAAAAGGAGATTTATATTATTGGAGAAAATTTTAATAAAAACAAAACAGAAATAAATGGATGAAAAAATATAAAAATAAAAAATTTGGTACCCTAACACGTGGCGGCCACCATTAAAAACAGCTTGAGAGACTAGACCCATTAAGCCAACACTTCCACCTCCATAAACCAAGTCGATGTTCCTTTCAACCTGTCAAATATTATAATTTATTTTAGATTTTTAATTAAGACAAGTGTTTTTTAAATATATTTTTAATTAGAACAAACATTACTTGTCTGAATTGCTTACTCCACCAAATTCAACGTGAATCCCATTTAAAAATAATTACTTCACGTTAATCTTACACATCACCAACTGTTTTAATTTTGTAACACCAAATTAATCCGACGTTATTTCTTAATTGCAAAACCCAAAAAAAAAAAAAAAAAAGAACAGCAACAGCAGAAGGGGGGAGATTGACTTGTATTATATAGTACTGAATTGCTTAAAAGTTTAAGCTATAGTACAGAAAATACACATATTTTGATGCTGAATCTTGTTATGTTATTGAAACAATAATCCATTGATCTTCATTTTTAGTTAAATTCAGCTTTCTCCATGTTAATGAATTTTCTTCATATTCAATAGTACAATTGAAAATACAAGTACATAAATTCTACTAGTAATTAGTTTCTTACATGCATATTGGGAAATCACATGAATTTCAAGAAAAATTGTTGTTTGTTTAAACACAAAGTAGAAGGATGACAAAATAGGTGAATTCAAGATTCACGTTCAAAATAGTGTAATTTTATTATATATACATTTTAAATATATTTATATGTATAAATAGTTTGAGCGGAAAGTGAGCAATAGTAAAGTTGTATGTATGTGACTTATAGGTCGTGAAAGCAGCTACTAAAACTTGTAATATGAAAGACTGTCTACATCACACCCTTAATGTGCGATCTTTTCCCTTACCCTACGCGAACGCAGAGTACCTTGTGCACCGGGCTGCCCTTCAGTCTTATAAAAAATGAAAAAGAAGAGAGGAATAGAGGAAATATACCAGTTGGTTGCCAAGTTGAATAGCAGCAAGCTGATAACTAGGTTTGTTGCCAGGACTACTCCCACAAAAAACACATATTCTCTTAAATCTTGAAGGATTTGTAAGCTGAGAAGAAGGGTTAATTTGTGGTTGGTGATTATTTTCCATAAGAGATTTCTCTGCTTTTCCTTTCTTATTTTAGCTTCTGATTCACTTTTGATTGTAAGTATTAAGAGGGAAAGAGAAATAGGAGCAAAAGGAATTTAAGTTTATGTGGAAAACGAGGTGTTTGATTAAGAGGAATTTAAGTCAGCAAGTTTTCTTTTCTGATACTTTGAATTGGAAGCAGAGGAAGTAATAGGCAAAGAGGGAATGTGATATGTGAGAAAAGATGCTATGCTACTCGATCTTATTATTGGTCCTTTTTTATATCCATAAACCCATCCACTTTCCGCCTATAACTTTTGATCTTAATTTACCCATGTTTTGGGACTTGGATATTCTTTATTCTTTAGAATTACGAAAAGTAACATGATGATATTTACGGTCAAACTTTTTTATAACAGTCACGTTTATTTCAAATATCTTGTCTGCTATAGCAAAATGTTGTTATGGAATTCACATATGTATATTATAACTTAACATGAAATTTTGATTTAAAAAAAAAAACTTAATTGTTATAGAGGATGACTGTTATAGAATAGTTTGACTATATTAGCATAGTTAAGGAATAATTATCCCTTGAGTACAATCAAACATTTAAATATCACAATTCGAATTACAGTGTAGGAGCTAGAATTCAAATATTTCATGATAATTGATGTTTAATTAGCTTTTTTGAATCCTTATTAATTTTGTCAAAAAGAAACAAATATAAATATTATCATTAATAGAATGGTCCAATAGTTAAAAGGTTACAACATCGATTTAACCTCACTATTTTTGTCATTAATTTTACTCATTGGATTAATATGCATTCGCTCTATTGAAAGCTTACTGAGGGTCTTTGTGCTTCCTAATGAAGAGAACTCTATTTTTAAGGTTTGAACCCGATATTTCTAATTTTACAAGAGATGAACCTTTAACATTCCAGTTAATTGTGCAAAACCAAAAAAACGAGAAAAAGAAGTGAAATTACTAGATACAAATTTGAAATTGAAAATGCAAAAAATTGTCACTTTCAACCTAAAGGCAAAGAAGGTGCAAGGAAAGGTTGTGTAGTGAAAAGGGTCCACCTCTTCCTCTCTACATCGTGGCAATTTGCAAGGGCAATTGGGAATTAACAACTTATTCTTTATATGTATTTTTTTCTCTTTGTCCTTCCCCTTCTCTTTCCTCTTTTTCCCCTTTTTTCTTTTCCTTTTTATTTTTCCTCATTTATTCGTTTATAATTTTCCTTATTTGTCACCCATATATTATTTTAAATAATCGAGGGTTCAGGGTAGAGAGGCCAAAGCAAATCAATACAACAACACAAAGAAAAGTCGAAGAGGATAAATTTTAGTGTGATTGGGAACCATACTGTCTCTTTTATTATTTTTTGTCATTTTACTTAATGTATAAATTAAGCAGTTTATATGTGTTACGTGTTTATTCTCATCCATATATAGTTTGGTAGGAATTTTTCTTGTTAGGGTATTATCTTTATTAACGTTTGCACAATTCGTCATTAAATTTTAGAAACGGATAAGATCCTATATTTAATTTTTTACTTTGAGAACACCGACCTAAACAAATTATTTTCATTTTATTAAGATATTGACTTTGTTTTTCTGGTTGTTTGCCCGTTCATTTTGAGGTTCTCTAAGCCAAGATCAGTTGTTAATTTGCATAGAATTAGTGAGCGGTGAAATGTCATAATTTTTTCTATTGGATGAAAACTATTATGTGCCGATAGCGTTCTCTCGTCTTTAAATAGTGAATCACCAAAGTTAAATTCATCTTGCGCCAGACATAAGACGATGATTGAAATCAGACTTGACTACGGGACGAGAACTCGTTCATTTTAATCCCCCTGTGATCAAGCAAGGTCATATTGAGACTGGGAATATCAACGAACGCTCTTTTAACCCAACTAACGATAATTCGTCGTTAAATTGCATGTATTGAAATCAATTGACTTCGAACAAGAAAAGTATAATTGGCTTTCGTTTGTTGAATTAACGTGTAAACACATTTCAATTAGTGTGAATTGATGTCACAATAGAAGCAAAGAGGAAAAATAAAGGTATAAAGTGAAAGTTGAAACCTCTTTTTTTTTTTCCTAAAGAGAGTAGATGGGATAATGCCAATTGTCATGGCACCTAAAGATCACAGAGGATTGGTATGAAATGGGTCAGGAGATGGTGGGCCGGGTTGAATTTTAATAGGAAAAATAATATTGTATAGCTGCCGTAAAAATAATAATCAAATATATATATATATATATATATATATATATATATATATATATATTAAAATAATTTCTGACGTGGATTAAAAGTGATAATAACTCATTTTAATATTAGGAACAAAATACATTCTTTGACGGTGCCGTACGAAAATCACATGTCTAACCAGTGGTCCTTTTTAATTGGGCCACAGCCCCTTTCATCTCTAGTAAATCCAGCAATGCATCAAAAAGCCTTTTCAACCACATACTACCATTTCAACCTCTCTATTCCTTTTTATTCTCTTTTCTCTAGCTTGTTCATTTTGGTTTTAAATATACTTTGCCTAATGGTTACATTTTTATTATTTAAAATTAGAAAGAAAAAAAAAGTTTCGAACCATACACGTATCAGTATGCAGAAGTTGATAATTTGCTTTAAATACTCCCTTGACCAACAACAACATACGCAGTGTGATTCTACAAGTGAAATATGAGAAATGTGGGATATATGCTGACCTTACCCTTATCTTATGTAGGTAGAAATATTATTTTCAATAAACCCTGTTGCTTTCAATAGATCATTGGCTCAAGAAAAATATTTTCAAAATAGGTTTAAAAATACTCCCTTGACCATAGGATGGAAATAGAAAGTATGTGGTCAAATACTCAAATCATCTACTTTATCATTTTCATTTATGCGGCACTATTTTCTTTCGGTGTAACTTTGAGCGTTCCTCTTTCATATGCAGTAAAAATAAAAAAGTAAAAAAATGTATAACTAGATAATAGTAATCAAAAGTTCACTAAAATATAAATTATCATACTATAATTTGATCTCTTGATATTTGGACTATAGTTTGAAACAGAAAGATAATCTCTATCTTACTAGCATAACTCAAACTTTATGTAACGACGAAGTCAACAATTTATATAACTTACTTATTATTGTTAATATTTACTTTTCAACTCCATATATGGCATCAACTTTGAGAAATTTTAGAGGCCAAAAGTTTCATTTGTTTGGCCTCTAGAAGACTCTTTCATCCAAATTAGGGTCCATGTTCCTTCACGCTATCCTTCATTTATTATATTTCTTTGGTCAATATCCTTCATTTATTTAATTCGTTTTTGCCATTCCAAAGTTTAAATAAATAAAAATAGTTTTCCGAAAATTTAAAGTCGTATGAAACATTGAATTCCGACCTTTCCGTCAAAGTATAATAATAATTGTAACACTGAATTAGAAAAAACAAATGAAACATATCTATTACTACTAACACTTTATCAAGTTTGTAAGACAAAGACTGGCCAAAAAAGGGAGGACGGTTTGCGAGTTATTATCAGTGCGTCACATAACAAGATTAGGTTTATTTGTGTCGATTAATTGACTTAATTACAATAACCATAATTAGGAATTAAATTAACTCGTGGATAAATAGTCTTACCCTATGTGGAGATTCCATATTAACCTTGTGGCACGGTCCAATCTCACATCTTATGACAGTCATTATCGAAATATAGTGTCGGAAACAATAAATTCACAAAAGTTTAATTTTAATTAGGACCAAAAGAGTTTAATCTTTGATTCTTTTAATAAACTTTTCTTGTGTATAAATGTCTTAAAAAGTTTAAATTTCCAGTTTAGTTTTCTTGGAAAATGCAAAAATAATCCCTCTTGTTAAATCAATATGTTAAACTATTTGATGAAATCATAGTTATTCCGTGTGTTATACTCCTTCCCAAGTTTTGTGATGCAATTTGATTGAGCACTGAGTTTTAAAAAAAATTTAAAATTGTTGTCTAAATAAATCATAAATATCAGAATGGATATAAATTATCTTATAAAAAATAAAACAAAAATTTAAAAATAATAGACTCCTAGAATTTAGAATTTAGCCCAAATTTCACATAGGCCTAATCTATGAAAATTTTGAGGTCTACAAATGCCACCTACTTCAAGGTTTGTCGAGGTGTGGGCTTGCCGAAACTTGAAGACAAGACTTGAAGTACTCGATCATCGCACAACTGATTTTGAAACATTTGATTTTTGATTTGCAAGAGAAAGAGATGAAAGGCAGAACTGGTCCCACTGGGCGTGCCAATTTGTTTACAACATATTTTTTTAGAGTAGAAAATTAAATGCAATCACAATATAAATATAAATTTGTTCGCGGCAAATTTTCCTAGTATGAAAAATAAACTACAACAAAGCTAATATGAAAAAAAAGAGAGATTTTATTGATGAATATTTGTGAGTACAATTCTATGTATCCCTTGATTCTCCTCTCTGAAATTCTCCGTGATTCGAGGGCTTAAGAAGCGTCTTTCTCGAATTTAGTCGCCAAGAACGTCGAGCAGCACTTTGTTGTTTCGGGTTGATCTCCGGGAAGAACTTTGTTTATCACTCCTTTGTTGAAGAACTTTGCACTTGATGATTGATCTCTCTGTTTGCGGATGCCTTCACCAATTGTGGAATGCTCTTCTCCAACTTTGAATGTCCCTAGAGCGTTATGTAACCCCTCTATTTATAGTGGTAGAGGATGGACAGTCCAGCTATATATGAACTCTCTTGCTTGATTCTTATTGGCTCATGTGAGTCATCAAACTTATCACACAAGCTATGTCATATGCTTGCTTGTGATTGGCCAAGACATGTCATTTTAGACACTTGGCAACTCTTGATTGGTCATTGTTTTGGTCTGGGATTGCCACATCTTTTAACACGTAGCATCATCTTGTTTGTTTTGAGTTTGACTGGACATGCCATGCCACTTGACACATAGCATGAGTCTAGACCTTAAAATGAAATGGACCTTGGGCGTAAAAATAATAAAATGGACTAATTTAATTTGTAAAGACCAAATTAAGTATTTAACCAAATTAAATTTAATCCAAATTTTATATGAATTAGACTCAATAAACTTTATATGTCTACACATGTCATGTCGTGCAATTATGTTGTAAAGTCTACTCTATCCATGTAGTCATGTCGCCTAATATTTGTCCCTGTATATGTTTTGTGTTTCTTAAATTTGCTAGGAAACTCTTCCAATATATTAGAACTACATTTGAAACTCAAATTGTTTTAAGCGTTTGACAACGATATTAACCTACAGTGTGGAAGCAAGATCTGATTTACTTTGCTAAATTGTGGATTTGGCGTATGTTTAGCTAAACGCGGTGTTTTACTGACACTTAGATAACAATAAAGAAATTGTAACAATAAACGTAATACATAGACCTATCTTAATTCATGGCGGAGCTAAGATTTGAGATTTATGATTATGAACTTACCATTAAATTCATAACTTATTTTTAGTAGTTGAATTCTCAATTAAACATTTATATATAAGGATTAATAAAAACTATTAAATTTTTCAAACACTTGTAGCTAATATATGTGTCTACCTTACTATTAACAAGAAAAAAGATACTTATATAATAACCGCCGGATAAAAACTTACTTATGAAGGTAGATGATTTAGGGTGTGTTTGGTATGAAGGAAAATATTGTTCATGGAAAATTTAAAATGAGTGGTTTATCACTTATTTTTCCTTGTTTGGTTGGTGAGTGGAAAACTTTTTCCGGAAAAATATTTTCTAGTATTTGGTTAGAGAGTAGAAAATATATTTTTATGCTACTCTCTTCCCCCTCCCCCTCCCCCCTCCCCCAAGTCTCCATGTTTCCTTGCTCCCCTCCCCTAAATACCCAACGTTTTCATGATTTTATTTTCTTTAAGAATTTAATTATTCTTCTAAAATACTTTTTTTACATCATGAAAAGAAAGTACTTTTTTTGTTAAAATGAAAAAAAAAATCTATTTATAACATGAAAAGAAAGTACTATTAATAATATTTTTATTTAGGGTGGGGGTGGGGTGGGTTGGTGGGGATGTGGAATAGGGTGGGGAAGGTTGAGAAGGAGTTTTGGAAAATGTTTTCCCTTCTCTTGATAGGGAAAACATTTTCCTCCAATTAGAGAAAAATGAGTTCATGAGGAAAATATTTTCCAAAATATTTAAGCCAACCAAACATGAAAAAACTGAATGAAAAATATTTTCCTTCCTACCAAACACACCCTTAGTGGAAAAGTTAACGACTTTTCACCTAACAGTGTTGTAAGTTGTAACAACTCCGGATATTAAATAAAATACCTTGAAATCATGTAATTTGTACCGCACCTGCCATTGGTAAGGCAGATATTATGCTACTTAGTAATGAAGTCCAAAATATCGTTATGAAAATTTAATGGTGTTTAAAATTTAATATATATAGAAAAAGAAAATATTAATATTTGAGTTATATATATAATATAATTTATCAACGTAGGTGATCAATATATCTCATCGATTGTAGCTATGTTACTGTGATTAAGAAGATTCTTTAGGATATTATACAACACCTGTTAAATTAACTTAAATATCAATATATTAAGAGTACGAATTAATGCCAACTAAAAAGAAATAGACTATAATATAATGAAAATGAAAGATAAGTGTGGGGTCTGAATTATAAATGATTGAAGTAAAACGGGCCAGAGTTGAACTTGGGTTGCACGTGGAGCAATCTTTGTCCCAAATCACTACTTTGCTTCTTTGTTCCTTTCCTCTTCATTTTCAGCCAATAAATGATAATTCAGTAGTACTAATACTTTTTGGTCTTCTCTTCAAAGTGTATACGGATTCAGAAATTTGAAAATTAAGAGTACTTACAATTATTACCGACAAAAATTATTGAATTCGTGTGAAACCATAAGTTATATAGTAGATTTATCTCTCCTGATAAAAAACAGAGGCAGATTCAGTGTATTGACATCGAGTTTATCTGAATTCAGTACTTTTGATATAGAAAATAAATTTACGTCTAAAAATTTACTAAAATACAACAAATAGTATATATGAATCCATAATTTTAAAAGTACGATGAGTTCATTGTTAAGAACCTTCAAATTTGAACCCATAGAGCTTGAATTCTGGATTCACCTATGATGATCATTGATCATAAGAGCTATATATCCCAAATTTTGAACTTAGCCATCGCACAATAATACTACAGTCAGACCTCTCTATAACAGTATCTCTATATAACAATCATTCACTATAACAGCAAAGCTTTTCTTGGAATCAATTTCTATATTATATGTTATAATGTATATTGTTATTACTTTGTATTCAAAACTAGTAAATCAATAAACGTTAGTTTAAAGAAAAAAATGAAGCAGAAAAAATTCCGAGCCCACAAGTTTCTTGTGTTTCCTTAAGGAATTTAATCCCCTTACAATGCCCAAGGTTGCGGATTAATTCCTCCTAGGATAGAACGGAATAACTATTCTGTGATAGCGGCACTTCAAATTACAGAATTTCGGCGAACTCAAATGGTGGAGCAAATCACATAAAATGCTTACGTTTTGCTTTTTGAAAAACCAATGCAGTATGCAGAAAATTGAGGGGAGTGATTTCAGATTTTACAGTGATGAAAAATGAGGCTAAGCCTCTCTATTTATAGACAATGAAAGGGTGAGATGAAGAGGTGCAATCCAAGAGGTGCCTCTTCCATTTCCCATAAACACCCCCAATGAAAGGGTGAGATGAAGAGGTGCAATCCAAGAGGTACCTCTTCCATTTCCCATTCACACCCCTTAATAAAAATGCAACAATCCCCCACATGAATAGGGAATGGACATATGTGAAAAAACATGCATGAAAATACTATGTGATTTGCAATTAAGGATTAATCGCATCTGGATAAGTAGGTTTCCCTTTGAACTTTCCTTAGTGAGCTTATGTCGGATATACTCGGTCAATCGATAAATTTGATATCTTTGAACCGTCGAACTTTGGTGTATACCTAGACAACCATAAGTCACACAATCAACCTTTAACCGTCTTTGGTTCTCATTGTTGTGTTCGTTTCAACCATGAACACCACATGGTTCATAAATGCGTAGAGAACTGGCCTTACAGAACTCTCCTTGAAGCGGCTTACACTTCACACTTACATAGGTGATTTCTAAGCGTGTTATCCCGTAGATACACTATTTGATATACCCCGCATCAAATTTAGAAACCATTAAAAAGCCTTAACGCTTTATCCTTGGTACTGAACATTGTCTCATCACGAGAATGGACCAAAAAAAAATTTTATTTGACAATGTTGAACCGTCATTAATGACTTTGTTTGATCTCCTTGAACCTAGATCTTGGGATATCCAGTATTCTAGGTAGAGTTACTGCCACAGTGACTTATCCTCGGCCATAATCCCATTCCCTTTGATGTCTTCTCAACCGCCTCTCTAGGTAGGCCTTTTGTAAGCGGATCCGATACACTATCTTTTGACTTTATATAGTCAATTGTGATAATTCCACTAGAGAGTAGTTGTCTAACGGTATTATGCCTTCGTCGAATGTGACGAGATTTCCCGTTATACATAACTCTCCCAGCCCTTCCTATTGCTGCTTGACTGTCGCAATGTATGCATACAGGTTCCACAGGTTTGGTCCAAAATGGAATGTCTTCTAAGAAATTCCGGAGCCATTCAACTTCTTCACCGGCCTTGTCTAAAGCTATAAACTCAGAATCCATTGTAGAGTGGGCGATGCATGTCTGTTTGGACGACTTCCAAGACACTGCTCCTCCACCAATGGTAAAAACGTATCCACTTGTGAATTTTGATTTCGTTGATCCGGTGATTCAATTTGCATCACTATATCCCTCAACAGCTGCGGGATAATTATTGTAATGCAATGCATAGTCTTGGGAATATTTCAAATATCCCAAAACTTATTTCATTGCTATCCAATGAGCTTGGTTGGGATTACTTGTGTATCGATTAAGCTTACTTATCGCACAAGCTATATCAGGTCGTGTATAATTCATAATGTACATTATACTTACCAACACTCAAGCATATTCCAATTGAGACTTGCTTTGACCTTTATTCTTTACAAGAGTATAGTTTAAATCAACTGGCGTTTTTGCTTCTTTAAAGTCCAAATATTTGAACTTTCAAGTACCATTTTAATATAATGAGATTGAGATAAATCTAGACCTTGAGAAGTTTGAAGGATCTTAATTCCCAAAATTAAATCGGCAATTCCTAAGTCTTATATCAAACTTACTAGTAAGCATGCGCTTAGTAGCATTTATGTTAGCAATGTCGTTACTCATTATCAACATATCATCCACGTATAAACAAACAATGACTATTTGATTTGGAGTATTCTTAATGTAAACACATTTGTCATACTCATTGATCTTGAAACCATTTGACAACATTTTTTGGTCAAATTTCGCATGCCATTATTTTGGTGCTTGTTTTATTCTGTAAAGTGAGTTAACAAGTCGACACACCTTCTTCTTTTTTTTTTCCGGGAACTACAAACCCTTCAGGTTGTTCCATATAGATTTCTTCCTCTAAATCTCTATTTAAGAAGGCTGTCTTTACATCCATATGATGGATTTGAAGGAAAGACACGGCGGCTAATGCTATTAACACCCGGATAGATGTAATCCTTGTTACCGGTGAGTAAGTAATCAAGACCTTCTCGTTGTCTAAACCCTTTAACAACTAATCTTGCCTTATATTTGTCAATAGTACCATCATCTTTCATTTTCCTTTTGAAAATCAATTTATAACCCAAAGGTTTATTTTTCGGAGGAAGATCAACCAATTCCCAAGTATGATTACTTAATATGGATTCTATCTCACTACTGACTGACTCTTTCCAATATTGTGCTTCCGAGGAAGATATTGCTTCTTTTAATGTTTGAGGCTCATTTTCCAACAAAAATGTCAGAAAGTCTGGTCCAAAGGAAGTAGTTATCCTTTGACGTTTACTACGTCTTGGATTTTCCTCATTAAACGTATTTCATTTTCTTCTTCTCGAAGTCGCTTAGATTTTTCACTAGACGACTCACATTTATTTTTATACGGATAAATATTCTCAAAGAATTCAGTATTATCGGATTTGATTACCGTATTAATATGAATGTCGGGATTTTCTGATTTATGAACTAGAAAACGATATGTTTTACTATTTCTTGCATATCCTATGAAAACGTAATCAACTATTTTCGGTCCAATCTTCACCCTTTTGGGTTTAGGAATTTGCACTTTATCCAAACACCCCCACACTTTAAAATATTTTAAGTTGAGTTTCCTACCTTTCCATTTTTCATATGGAATAGATTGTATTTTGTTATGGGAAACTCGGTTGAGTATTTGATTCGCTGTAAGAATAGCTTCCCCCCACAAGTTCCCACAAGTTCTGGGGTAAACCCGAACATATCAATAAGGCATTCATTATCTCTTTTAGCGTTCTATTCTCTCTTTCCACAATTTTATTAGATTACGGTGAGTAAGGGGCAGTTGTTTGGTAAATAATGCCATATTCCAAACATATTTCTTCAAAAAGATATTCATATTCACCACCCCTATCACTTCTTATCATTTTGATCTTTTTGTTTAATCGCGTTTCAACTTTATTTTTGTATTGCTTGGATGCCTCAATTGCTTCATCTTTACTATTAAGTAAGTAAATATAGCAATATCTAGTACGGTTGTCAATAAAAGTTATGAAATACTTTTTCCTACCACGAGATGGTATTGACTTCATGTCGCAAATATCTGTGTGAATTAAGTCTAAAGGATTTGAATTCCTTTCAACTGACTTACAAGGATGTTTAACATACTTTGATTCCACACATATTTGACATTTCAAGTTATTGCATTCAAACTTAGGCAATACTTCCAAATTAATCATTTTTCGCAAAGTTTTGAAGTTGACGTGGCCTAAACATTCATGCCATAAATTATTTGACTCAAGCAAGTAAGAAGAAGTTGAAATTTTATTCATATCAATAGCAATTACGTTGAGTTTGAAAAGGCCCTCTGTAAGGTAGCCTTTTCCTACATACATTTCATTCTTATTAACTATAACCTTGTCGGAAACAAAAATACACTTAAAGCCATTCTTGACTAGAAGTGATGTCGAGACTGAATTCTTCCGCATTTTCGGAACATGAAGGACATCATTTAGAGTCACAATCTTGCCAGAAGTCATCTTCAAAGCTATCTTTCCCATTCCTTCAATTTTTGCAGTAGCAAAATTTGCCATAAAAACTGTCTCGTTGGGTCCAGCGGGAGCATAAGAAGTAAACAACTCCTTGTTAGCACAAATATGACGAGTTGCCCCCGAATCAATCCACAATTCTCTAGGATTTCCGACTAGGTTGCACTCCGAAAGCATGGCACATAAATCATCTATTTCATCATTCTTCTCAATCATGTTTGCTTGGCTTTTTTTCTTGTCCTTCTTTGGTGCACGACATTCAGCAGCCTTTGTGTCCAACCTTTTCACAGTTGTGGCAATTACCTTTGAACTTCTTTTTGCTTGGGTAATTCTTTGGTCCAGACGACTTCTTTCTCTTGTTGCTCGTTGAAGCTTCCTCAACAATATTTGCACCCATAATTGTTGAATTTCTACGAGACTTCTTCTCAGCAGCCTTGTTATCCTCTTCAATCCGTAGACGAACAATAAGGACTTCAAGCGTTATCTCCTCATGTTTATGTATCAAGTAATTCTTAAAGTCTTTCCACAGCGGAGGCAGCTTTTCAATAAATGTCGTAACTTGAAACGCTTCATTTATGACCATACCTTCAGCAAGGAGGTCATGAACAATAACTTACAATTCTTGGACTTGCGTCAGAAATTCTTGGATTTACCGTCAACTATTTTGAAATCCAGAAATTTGGCGGCCACAAACTTCTTTAGTCCAGCATCTTCAGACTTGTACTTTTTTTCAAGAGCATTCCACAATTCTCTTGATGTTTTCATGACGCTATAAACATTGTACAAGCCGTCTTCCAAGCAACTTACAATATAGTTTTTGCATAAGAAGTCAGAATGCTTCCATGCCTCAGTGACCACAAATCGCTCATTTTTAGGAGTTTCTTCTCCTAGGACTGGAACGTCTTCGCTGATAAAGCACTGTAAACTGAGTGTGGTCAGGTAGAAGAATTTTTCTGCTGCCAACGCTTAAAGTCCACACCGAAAAACTTCCCGGATTTTTCTGTTGGTGTCATCGCTGGTGCAGGAGTTGTGCGACTTGAAGACGCAGTTGCTATTGCAACAGTAGTCCCAACAGAACCATTCTGTTGTTCCGCACTTGTTATCATTTTTATGTAATAGAAATTGACAAACATAATTAGTATCTCGGTGAAGTTTTTATATCTTCAAACCGAATACAAACAATCAAGTTTTTATATCTCGGATTGAGTAGAAAGTCACAAAGACTTTAATCTCAAACTGGAGTAGAAAATCCGAAGATTTTAATCTCCAAAACGGGAGTAGAAAATCAAAAAGATTTTAGTCTCCCAAAGCAAAAAGTAAGATGAATACAGAAATAAATATTAAATTTCTTAAGCTTGTTATTACTCTGTATTCAAAATCAGTAAATCAATAAACGTTAGTTTAAAGAAAAAAACAAAGCAGGAAAAATTTCGAGCCCACAAGTTTCTTGTGTTTCCTTAAGGAATTTAATCCCCTCACAATGCCCAAGGTTGCGGATTAATTCCTCCCAGGATAGAACGGAATAACTATTCTGTGATAGCGGCACTTCAAATCATAGAATTTCGGCGAACTCAAATGGCGGAGCAAATCACACAAAATGCTTACGTTTTGCTTTTTGAAAAACCAATGCAGTATGCAGAAAATTGAGGGGAGAGATTTCAAATTTTACAGTGAAGGAAAATTAGGCTAAGCCTCTCTATTTATAGACAATGAAAGGGTGAGATGAAGAAGTGCAATTCAAGAGGCGCCTCTTCCATTTCTCATTCACACCCCAATGAAAGAGTGAGATGAAGAGGTGCAATCCAAGATGTGCCTCTTCCATTTTTCATTCACACCCAAAAGGTGTCTCTTCCATTTTCCATTCACACCCCTTAATAAAAACGCAACATATATGTCCTTTATAATAATATTTTATTATATTAATCAAAAATATGGGAACAAACAAGAATGTTATAGAAAATGCTGTTAGATCAAATAATATAATTCAACGTTGCGTTAGTAACACCTATACTTTCACTCAAGTTCATTTAATTAGATAATAAAACAAATACTACTACATTATGTATACTCCTAAAGTAGAATATTCTGCGGGATGATTCTATAAATTTGTTTAGCAATATTTTTGTGACAGTTTCTTATTTAGATTCAAATATTAGAGATAAACTGAAGTTTGTCACTTTGTCGCCAGATCTATTGCTGCCTCCCTTTACACTGCATGTCTCAATCATCACACAAAGAAAAATTAATACCAGTAATTAATAAGTAATCAATCAATCAATCATAAAAATTAATTAGTTCAACCTGTATTAGTTAGTATAATAATTACTAAATAATTCACCATCTATTCCTCGAAGTCGTTTGACATGATAAGGATGACGATTGCTGGTTTGAAGAAAGAGGCATGCATCAAGTTATCAACTTATCCATCAAAACTGTATTACTAATATTCTAATTTATATTTATTCCTTTCATTAATTAATACCAATCAAATCAATGTTATGAATCACTAACTATATGACTTAAATAAGAAAACAAGTCCATAAGAGTTACAGCCAAGATTTCAAACTTTATGAATTTTGAATTTTAGAATAACGACTTCGAATGTTGATAATTTGGTTTTAAATATACTATATATATATACATTTAATAAATTTTTTAGTATAAATATATTATTTGAACAAAAATTATTTGTTTTGACTGAACTCGTATTTGGGCTTCTACCTATGTGCCTGAGGTCGATAATTGACACTTTTCCTCTTTATTTATGTTGCATTTGTGTGTGTCTATCAAATATCACTCCCTTTTGCTTCAAGTCATTTGACTAATTAATATACTTTCATTCCGTGTCCTATTATAATAATCATTATTTGAATAGTTGATTTAAGAGTTGTGGATGTGGTTTGGAATAGAACACATCCTCTTAAAACTCAAAAGTGGAGAATATTCTTTTATTAATTCAATATTTTATGTATTGGAAGGTAGAAGAAGGAAGAACCTAACCACAAATGGGGAAGCATACATTTGGATTTATTAAATTGGATCTTGTATTAATTAATCAACATATTAATTATTTTGAAATTTGTATGGTTTTTTTTACTTTTTCTTTCTTCATGCATCTGGAGTCCAGGAAGTGACGACGCATGACATAATTAATAGTGCTATTTATTTACAAATTGTATTGGTCAGATTCAGACCTGGGAAATTTATTTAAAGAACAATTCAAAGACAGAAGTAGGCAAAGTATATAAATTTTAAAATACAAAGATCGCCGAATTATATGACTGAGTAAACCAAGATCCACGTGTAAGTCCATTCCTTATTAGGAACTGCATTTGATAAAATTAAAATTGCATCTACCAACATTAAGGAAGCAGCATATGAACACCCTCCCCCTCCCCCACAAAGATTTTTTTTTTTTTTTTTACATAGATAAAGTAGGAGCAGTTGGGGAGCATTATAAAATAAAAAGATTTACAAAGTTCAAACGCAATATTAGGATTAGTGTGGAAGCAAACTTTCAAAGTAGTAAGAGGTCGTTTGGTAGAGTGTATTAGAGAAAAAAATGCATGCATTAGTTTTATGTATTAGTAATACCTTGTTTGGTATACTTTTTCTAACATATGTATAACTAATACAAGCATTAGTTATACATCCTATTTGGTATTATCATATGTATTGTCACACCTCTCTTTTTTCGGGGGATAGGGGAGTTTTTCCAATTTAAGTGACATTATTCGAAATGAGATTATTTATTTAATTTTTCAGAGTCGCCACTTGGAATAATTTATGTTGTCCCAAGTCACCGGTTTATTTTAAATCTCAAATCGATGAAATTTGACTCTATTTATGGTCTGTGAACACAGAAGACCGGGTAAGAAATTCTGTTAACCCGGAAGAAGGTGTGAGGTACTCCCGGATTCCGTGATTTTAGCACGGTCGTTTAACAATTAATACTTGGCCTAATTATCTGATTCATTGCATGTTTAAAACCTATTGTGTATTTTTACCTTTTGATCACTTTTAATTATTTGTTTAGCCGCTTTTAGTATTTATGGAATTTATTTGAACAAGCTACGATGTCGTACACTTATCATTTTGGTACACATTGCAAACCGCGCCACGTGAAACGCACCCGCATTTTACAACATGTTTATTTTTATCATTATTTGAAGTTATGGTCAAGTCGCGTGAAACGCACACTTGAATTGGGGTTTACATATCATGACTATGCCACGGGAACCGTACCCACAGTCACGATGATTTATTATTAATCGCGCCTAAAGCAAGCTACGATGTTCGAATATTATTCAATTACTAATTTTGAGATTATTGTAAGGTCATGAGGTATGGATATTGTTGTGGAGGAAATAAAGTAACTTAATTATGAAAAAATTGGCTAGCTTGTGTCTGTTTATTTATTTTTGGTCCTGGGCAACAATTAGTCCATAAATACGCCGGAAAAGTCCAATTAAAGTCTTACACCAATCATGGCCCAACCTAATCTCTTATAATTTTACTGCTAATCAATATTTGAAACTAGACTAAATTTATGGTAGGAATAGATAGATATGGGCAAAAGTAATTTAGTCACTAAAATAGGAGATCAAAATGAAACTAAAGCATGCTAAAATGGAAAGTCATTGCTTCATTGAATAAACAAGAAAAGTAATAAATTACTACATATCCATCAATAAGATTAACCATATGAACTACTAAAAAAGACAATAAATTAATCTTAACAAATACTCAACATGAGAGCAAATTAATCTTAGCACACTCGGATGCAAACTCGACCATATCATACTCAAGGTTAAATTAAAATAGAGTAACCCAGAACATTAATGGAAAAAAAATAGAAAGAAAAGTGAACTTTTGTATTAATGATTGTGGATTTAAATTACAACCACTCAATGATCAGATAGCTCTCAACTGGACCCTTCGGACCGCGGAAAGCTCGAGCGAAAAATCTCAACTTGCAACCTCAATCGACCTTGCAAAACCGACGATTTAGAGGCTATATTTGAAGCTTTTATTTTGGGTTAATGATGGCTCAAAAGTGATCAAGGGCTGATGGCTTTAGGGTGGTGAAACTGGTGGTTTTGTTTCGAAAGAATGACATGAATAGAATTTTTCTTAGCGTTGAAAAAGCAAAAATATTTTTTCTCCAAATCCCTCCCCTCTCTTTTTTCTTTTTCTCTCATATTTTTTCCTCACATTTCTCTTCTATTTATAGAAAAAAATTTGGAATTTTCAGATTTTTTTATTTTTTATTTTTTATTTTTAATTAAAAAGAATTTTCACTTCCCATTTTTCTTATTTTTTAAAAAAAAAATAATTCTCCACTTTTCTTTACTTTTATTTTTCAATTTCTTACTTTTTTTACTTTTATTATAATTAAATTCCCACTTTTATACTTTTCTTTTTTTATTTCCCACTTATTTTACTTTTCTTTTTTTTTTTCACTTATTTTACTTTTTTAAAAAAAATTTCAGCTACCCTTACTTTTATTTTTTAATTTTAACTTTTTTTTACTTTTCATTTTTTTAAATTTTCACATTCTTTTACTTTTATTTTTTTAATTTTTCACTTTCTTTTACTTTTTTTATTAAACAATGTTCACCTACTTTTACTTTTACTTTTTAATTTTATATTTATATTTTTCCTATTTTTTAATTCCCATCCGAAATTTTGTTTTAAAAAAAAATTAATTTTTTATTTATTTTCGGTTTTTAATTTATTTTATTTAAAAATAAAGATATATATATATATATATATATATATATATATGTATGTGTGTGTGTGTGTGTGTGTTTGTGTAACAAAGCTAAAAAAATATATATTAAATTTTTGAAGATATTTACATAGTAGAAGGTGGTAAAAATTCAAATATAGTCAAAAATTAGGTGCTCATAGCTGCCCCTCTTTGCTTGAAAACGCGAAGAGTTTTCAGGCAAAGACTAGGTGAGCCATGTGACTAATTTGTGACCAAACCATTATTCAAAAGGAAAAGAAATAAAAGATAGGGTGCAACCGAATCCTGGTTTTGGACAGCCTACATATCCCGGGTTATAGGAAAATCGGGTCACGTGTAGTTCAAGGAGAATGGTGGAATGATGAGTTGAGGAGTCGAGTAAGGTTCCGTCGAGGCTCCGGTCCGCGGTCCTGCCATTATATTAAAATAAAATAAAATAAACTAAACAAGCCTATCAGTTATGAGTTACAAGATTCTTATCTATGAGCCTTCAGAAACTTGATCTTGAGTCTTGACTGGTTCTTCATGCGGACTCTGATCTAAACCTTGATGCTCGCTAGCTGTAGGTTCTAGTTCATTGTTCTATAGCTTCTTCTAATCAAAACGGGACTCCAATGCTCGTGGCTTAAGTCATGTTTTGAGCATTCCACATCTTTTCAATTGCTTTTGCATTTTGGATTCACTTTTTTTTTTCTTTTATTCTGAATTGAGACTTCTTCTTTTGGTCATCTCGAACCTTGTGCCTCGAGGTAAAACCTACTCAGACACCAAAATAAACAAACGAACGAAATTTTTCTGCCCCAATTTGCACTAGGAAGATTTCGTGAGTTATTATAACAAAATTCTAAACTACTTCTTTATTGAAAGCAATAAAAGGTCGGGAGTGGTGTACCCTGAAAAAGTCATATTTTTGTTTTTGGATGTTGTTCTTTTATAGTCAAAGGATGTCTCAACTAAGGATTGGTGTACCTTATGTTGGGAAAATGTGGCCAGGGAATGGGATACCCTATATTGGCAAAGATATCGGGGAGTGGTGTACCGTGCATTTAAGATCAAATCAATTTGGGAGTTGAGACCCTATGTTGGAAAAACAGACTAGGGAGTAGAGACCTTATGTCTAAAAATATCAACTAGGGAGTGGAGACCCTATGTTGGAAAAGCGACTAGGGAGTGGATACCTTATGTCTAAAATAATCATCAATTAGGGAGTGGAGACCCTATGTTGGAAAAGCAGACTAGGGAATGGAGACCCTATGTCTAAAAACATCAACTAGAGAGTGGAGACCATATGTTGGAAAAGATACCAGGGAGTGGAGACCCTATGTCTAAAATAAAATCAACTAGGGAGTGAAAACCCTATGTTGGAAACATCAACTAGGAGACCCTATGTTGGGAAAGAAACTAGGGAGTCGAGACCCTATGTCTAAAATAAAATCAACTAGGGAGTGGAGACCCTATGTTGGAAAAGAGACTAGGGAGTGGAGACCCTATGTCTAAAATAAATTCAACTAGGGATTAGATACCCTATGTTGGAAAAGGCGACTAGGGAGTGAAGACCCTATGTCTAAAATAAAATCAACTAGGGAGTGGAGACCCTATGTTGGAAAAATGACTAGGGAGTGGAGACCCTATGTCTAAAAAAAATAAAAATCAACTAGGGAGTGGAGACCCTATGTTGGAAAAAAGACTAGGGAGTGGAGACCCTATGTCTAAAATAAATCAACTAAGGAGTGGAGACCCTATATTGGAAAAGAGACAAGGGAGTGGAGTCTCTATGTCTAAAATAAAATCAACTAGGGAGTGGAGACCCTATGTTGGAAAAGAGACTAGGGAGTGGAGACCCTATGTCCAAAATAACTTCAACTAGAGAGTGGAGACCCTATGTTGGAAAAGAATCTATGGAGTGGAGACCCTATGTACAAAATAACTTCAACTAGGGAGTGGAGACCCTATGTTGGAAAAAAGACTAGGGAGTGGAGACCCTATGTCCAAAATAACTTCAACTAGGGAGTAGAGACCCTATGTCTAAAATAACATCAAATAGGGAATGGAGACCCTATGTTGCAAAAGCGACTAGGGAGTTGAGACCCTATGTCTAAAAACATCAACTAGGGAGTGGAGACCCTATGTTGGAAAAGAGACTAGGGAGTGGAGACCCTATGTCCAAAATAACTTCAACTAGGGAGTGGAGACCCTATGTTGGAAAAGCGACTAGGGAGTGGAGACCCTATGTCTAAAAACATCAACTAGGGAGTGGAGACCCTATGTTGAAAAAACAGACTAGGGAATGGATACCCTATGTCTAAAAACATCAACTAGGGAGTGGAGACCCTATGTTGGAAAATCAGACTAGGGAATGGAGACCCTGTGTCTAAAAATATCAACTAGAGAGTGAAGACCCTATATTGGAAAAGAGACTAGGGAGTGGAGACCCTATGTCTAAAATAAAATCAACTAGGGAGTGGAGACCCTATGTTGGAAAGCGACTAGGAATGGAGACCCTATGTCTAAAATAAAATCAACTAGGGAGTGGAGACCCAATGTTAGAAAAAAAAACTAGGGAGTGGAGACCTTATGTCTAAAATAATCTCAACTAGGGAGTGGAAACCTCCACTCCCTATGTTGGAAAATGCAGCTAGGGATTGGAGACCCTATACTACCATGATTTGTTTTTTTTTCTTCTTTTCTTTTATTTCTTTTTAATTTCATATATTATTTTTAAGATAATGAGTAAAATGCGGGAAAGAGTTTGGAGAAGACTTCCCTTTTGGAGTAGTTGCTGCAAAACTGTTTCTAGCCTTTGCGTAATTTCATTTTGGTTGCACCTGCTTCTTGCAAGGTTGCTTTTGGATTGCATCTATTTCCCTATTTTTTTCAAACAAAGAACAATTTGTCAGTTTGAAACGGTGGTTGGTTTTGTGGCCTTGATTGTTTCAGTCACTTGGTCTCGGTCCTTTTAGTTGCAACTGGTTGTTTCCTGAATATCGATTGCATTTCTAACCTCGGAGGACCTTTGGCTTTTCCGGACTTTTCCATGATGGTTAGTCACGTGGGACTTAACCTTTTCAACTTTTATTTTGCAATTGTGGGCATTTGACTTTGAATTTTCTCTTTCAATAGTTTTTGATTTTGAAACATCGGCCAACATGACTAGTTGGAGTCAACTTGATGCCCCTGCCGAGATTGGGTGCCTTTTCTTTAGCATATTGGCTTGTATCAAGTGAGAACCCTGTAAATCAGTCCTGCCTTCCCTTCTTTGTCTTAGTTTCGGAACAGAGTTAAACTGAAAAAGATTCAAAGAAAAGCAAATAATAGAATGAACAAATGAATTTAGACAAGAGGTATCCCTTTCGGGGAAAAGAAAGAAGGACTTATTTGGAGTGTATACAGACTTCAATGAACATGACATGCCTCTTGGACTAGATGCCTGATCTGTGTAAACCGTCCAACTCTCAGAAATTTATCACAACTCATGCTTTGAGACTGAGAAACTTTGCCCAGGACTGTGTCAATGCCAGTGACTGTGAGGATCCTCTTTTTGATCAGTGGCACCCTTTGCGGGTTTTCACCAGCTGGCCTCTCTCATTTCTCTTCTCACCATCGCCTTATAGTGCTCTTTGTGAGTTTTCACTAACAAGACTCTCTCATTTTCGAATTTCTCTACTTACCATCGCCTTATGGTGCACGTGAGGTTTTCACCAATAAAACTCTCATTTTATTTCTATCATTTTGTTGTATCAGATCCGAGTAACTGTATCCTCCCATTTTGAATCTCTTTGTCGATTGATCGGAAGGACTTGAAAAGGATTTGGGTAAAAAAGATTTGGATTGAATTACAACTTTGGAACCTTTCAGACAAAACCATTGCCAAACCAATATAACATCTGTCCTAGTTTCACTTTTGGGGGAATTTGGATTTTTGTTTTGGTGTGACTGAACCCGAGAGAGAGGCTGCCTACGTATCCTTTCGGAATCAAGTCGAACGTAGTTCAAGGACGAGAACTTTCTTTTTTGATTCTCTTTTGTTTTGATTTTCTTTTCTGTTTTGGTTTCTTCTCTTTCTTTTTCCTTTCCTTTTTCTTTTTTTTTTTCATTTTTCATTTCATTTTCTTTGTCTTTTCTTCCTTTTTTTTATATTTCTTTTTTTCTTCTCTTTTCAATTTTTTTTTCATTTTTTATTCATTTTATTTTTCAATAATGACTTCCGAGTTCCAATGAGGGTAATCAAAGAATGGGAGCCGGCTCAAAAGGGTTTGCAAAGGGTTAAATGTTTGGATAGTGAGAAGAAAAGCCTTCTTCATCCCAACCAGAGAACATTAATGCTATATAAAGGATCCAACATAGTACCTTTTGACTGCACCTGCGTTGATAGTTGTTTCAGCGATATTTTTTTCGATGTGTCCCAAGTACAACGCTCTCTTTTGGCAGTACTCAAATGCAATGTATGGACCTTTCCAATCTGAAGCCAATTTTCCTTTAGATGTTTCCACTATATTGCCGCAACACGGAAAGTTCCAGCATAATATACTAGAGATTGGTGCACCTATGTATGAACTTCCAGCATATTATGCTGGAACTCCAGCACACGGAAAGTTCTAGCATAATATACTACTCCAGTATATTATGCTAGAATATTTTCCGGATTTTGAACAGTGTTATCGTTCAGATTTATCTTTACATGAAAAATGGCTAAATTTCGATTACTTTTGAAATTTAACTTTATTTCCTTAAATCTATCTTCATTGCATTTTGATTCTTGATTCATTATTTCGAAGTTTGACAGTGTTTTAGGATCAGGGCATGAAGTCCGCAAGCATGCCATGTTATTGAAATCTGCATTTAACAGAACTGAAAAAAGAATAAGAGAAGTGACAAAATTAAGAAAAGATACATTCCTAGACAATGAAATATTAATTTCATTTGATTTTGTTCTTCTTCTTTTTTTTTGATTTCGATTGATTGTTTTTTTATTTCTTTTGAATTTTAAAGATAGATGGGTTTACACAGAAAAGTAAGACAATAAAGTAAAATATCCGAATCACACCCTGAGATAATCCGGATGAAGAAAGGATAGCAAGACTGGCTACTGAGACTCCCGTCTGATAGGGAACTTTCAGGCTTGACGACCATTTTTGGCTTTTCCTCTGTCTCGGCAAGGGCTATAAGGGCCTTCAATGCCGTATCAAATTCCTCATCCCTCTAATTTCTGTTCATCAAACCCTCCGAACCACTCTGAACGGCCTGTGATATGGCCTTAAAGGCAGCATGACTCAAAATTTGGCCCGTTTTAAACTATTTTCGACCATCTCCCCAATTTTGATAGTCTCGGAGAATGGATTACCCATAGCAGACATCATGTTCTGGAAGTAGTTCGCCTCTTGGGCCTGTAGGAAGACCGTAACCATTTATGTTTCGTCCATTGGAGGCTTTCCCCTGGCGGCTTGCTCACGCCATATGACAACATATTCATAAAAATATTCTGCGATTTTCATTGTCAATCTGGACACAGAGTTCTCTTTTTGGATTTTTCACTCTTGCTTTTTTTTTTTTTTTTTTTTTGCTCTTTGTTTTTTTTTTTCACTCAGTTTATTTGATGTCAATGATCGAATCCGATGGAGATTGCATACGTATCATGATCGCCGCATGAATCAGATCTTGCGTAGTTCGGGAAGATAAGAAATAAAATATAAAAACTAACTCTTTTTTTTTTTTACTGATATACAAATAATCCGACAAAATCTCATAGCAACGAAAATATTTTTAATTTATCTTTCTTTCCATTTTGATTTTTTATTTTTTTATTTTATTTTTGGAAATTGGTGAAAGAAAGACTTCCAAATAAGAAATAAAATATTTTTAGATTTTGATTTTTTTTTTGAATTTTGGGAGAAAGACTTATAAAAGAAAAGGTAGAAAATATTTTTTTTGATTTTGATTTGATTTGTTTTCTTTTTTCAAATGAAAGACTTCTACAAAGAAAAATATTTTTGGGTTTAAAGTTTTTTTTTTTTAATTTGTTTGGATTTTTCTAAGAAAAGACTTCTAAAGAATGAATTAAAGGAATATTTGTTTTGGATTTTTAAAAATTGGGACCGGAACAGTTGAGGTTTGCCTACGTATCTCACATCCGGTGAGAATCAGACCCGCGTAGTTCGTTCAGTTTTGACGGAACACAAGAAGAAGCATGACTTTTGAAAATATTGGCTTATTTTCTCTCTTTTTTTTTCAAACTTTCGGCAGAGTTTCGAAATTTTTCAAATACCTACCTTTCACTCTTGTTTTTTTTTTAAAATTTTCTTTCCCTATTCTAGAAACCGGTCAACATGCAAAACGAAACAAATATATGCACAAGTAGCATGTAAAAATGCATCAGGATGGTCTTTTATATTGAGTACACCTGTCCTAGACGGACACGACCCTTGTGTTGAGTCCCCAAATTCAAATGCACGTGATGCAAATAAATATTCCTACTAGGGATCCAACATGAGGCTATGTTATTCTAGGTTTAAATTCTGGGTGTGTTGTTCTAGACTTGGCTTACCCGAGCGGACAACTCGAGCCGGGGGAGCAACGTACCGGGAATACAGAAGTTTCACCGGCTTTGCAACTTGTCCGATCCTCGTTCTAAAATTAGGGGTATGACGCTTCTCAAAAGATTGAGATAACTTAGAGAGAAGAAGGGTGTCGTAACAATTTTATATACAATTTACGGCAATATCAAAGCGGTAAAAAGCGGCATTTAGCACATTAGGCTCAAACACATAAAAATCATATAATAAACAAAAGCCAAGTATAACAGTTATTCTAAGCTCGAATTCTAAACCCTGAACCAGAGATTCTGGGTTCTTGTCCCCAGCAGAGTCGCCAAAACTGTCACTCCTCATTTTTTCCGGGGGATAGGGGAGTTTTTCTAATTTAAGTGACATTATTCGAAATGAGATTATTTATTTAATTTTTTCAGAGTCGCCACTTGGAATAATTTATGATGTCCCAAGTCACCGGTTTATTTTAAATCCAAAATTGATGAAATTTGACTCTATTTATGGTCTGCGAACACAGAAGACCGGGAAAGGAATTCTGTTAACCCGGGAGAAGGTGCGAGGCACTTCCGGATTCCGTAATTTTAGCACGGTCGCTTAACAATTAATACTTGGCCTAATTATCTGATTCATTAAATGTTTAAAACCTATTATGCATTTTACCTTTTGATCACTTTTAATTATTTGTTTAGCCGCTTTTAGTATTTATGAAATTTATTTGAACAAGTTACGATGTCGTACACTTATCGTTTTAGTACACATTGCAAACCGCGCCACATAAAACGCACCCGCGATTTACAACATATTTATTTTTATCATTATTTGAAGTTATGGTCAAGTCGCGTGAAACGCACACTTGAATTGGGCTTTACATATCATGACTATGCCACGGGAACCGTACCCACAGTCACGATGATTTACAATTAATCGCGCCTAAAGCAAGTTACGATGTTCGAATATTATTTAATTACTAATTTTGAGATTATTGTAAGGTCATGAGGTATGAATATTGTTGTGGAGGAAATGAAGTAACTTAATTATGAAAAAATTGGCTAGCTTGTGTCTGTTTATTTATTTTTGGTCCTGGACAATAATTAGCCCATAAATACGCCGGAAAAGTCCAATTAAAGTCTTACACCAATCATGGCCCAACCTAATCTCTTATAATTTTACTGCTAATCAATATTTGAAACTAGACTAAATTTATGGTAGAAATAGATAGATACGGGCAAAAGCAATTTATCGATCAAAATGAAACTAAAGCATGCTAAAATGGAAAGTCATTGCTTCATTGAATAAACAAGAAAAGTAATAAATTACTACATATTCATCAATAAGATTAACCATATGAACTACCAAAAAAGGACAATAAATTAATCTCAATAAATACTCAACATGAGAACAAATTAATCTTAGCACACTCGGATGCAAACTCGACCATATCATACTCAAAGTTAAATTAAAACAGAGTGACCCAGAACATTAATGAAAAAAATAAAAAGAGAAGTGAACCTTTGTATTAATGATTATGGATTTAAATTACAACCACTCAATGATCAGATAACTCTCAACTGGACCCTTCGGACCGCGAAAAACTTGAGCGAAAAATCTCAACTTTTAACCTCAATCGACCTTGCAAAACCGACGATTTAGAGGCTATATTTGGAGCTTTTATTTTGGGTTAATGATGGTTCAAAAGTGGTCAAGGGTTGGTGGCTTTGGGGTGGTGAAACTGATGGCTTTGTTTCAAAAGAATGACATGAATAAAAATTTTCTTAGCGTAGAAGAAGCAAAAATATGTTTTCTCCAAATCCCTCCCCTCTCTTTTTTCTTCTTCTCTCCTCTTTTTTTCCTCACATTTCGCTTTATTTATAGAAAAAGTTTCGGAATTTTCAGATTATTATTATTTTTTTTAATTAAAAAAAATTTTCACTTCCCATTTTTCTTTTTAAAAAAAAAAAATAATTTTCCACTTTCCTTTACTTTTATTTTTTAATTTCTTACTTTTTTTACTTTTATTATAATTAAATTCCCACTTTTATACTTTTCTTTTTTTATTTCTCACTTATTTTACTTTTCTTTTTTTTATTTCCCACTTATTTTACTTTTTTTTTAAATTTTCAGCTACCCTTACTTTTATTTTTTTAATTTCAATTTTTTTTTACTTTTCATTT
Source organism: Nicotiana tomentosiformis (assembly GCF_000390325.3). Lineage (NCBI taxonomy): Eukaryota > Viridiplantae > Streptophyta > Magnoliopsida > Solanales > Solanaceae > Nicotiana > Nicotiana tomentosiformis. Next base: position 130,319,164 of record NC_090815.1, on the reverse strand, counting down.
TTTTAAATTTTCACATTCTTTTACTTTTATTTTTTAAAAATTTTCACTTTCTTTTACTTTTTTATTAAATAATTTTCACCTACTTTTACTTTTACTTTTTAATTTTATATTTTTACTTTTCCTATTTTTTAATTCCCATCCAAAATTTTGGTTTAAAAAAAATTAATTTTTATTTATTTTCGTTTTTTAATTCATTTTATTTAAAAATAAAGATAAAAATAATAATAAAAATAATACTAATAGTAATAATTGACCTTTTAAATTATTATTAATTTTTACCCTATATATATAAGTGTAACAAAGCTAAAAATATATATATTAAAATTTTAAAAATATTTATATATATATAAGTGTAACAAAGCTAAAAAATATATATTGAATTTCTGAAGATATTTACATAGTAGAAGGTGATAAAAATTCAAATATAGTCAAAAATTAGGTGCTCACATGTATAGCCAATGCATAGCAAACAATGGTATTAGCAATATCAAGGCTATTAATGCATGCATTAGCATGAGTAAAGATAAAATTATCCTTAAAATCCTTTAAAGCTAAAGAATATGGAGGGCATTTTTGTAAACTACTATTTTTCTTAAAATTATGCATTGCATTTTAGTTTTTAATACACTACACCAAACAATGGATAAGAAATAATAACTGCATAACTAATGCTTGCATTACTAACCCATGCATTACTAATCCTTGCATTACTAATATATCTTATTCAGCACTATTCTTATACACTCTACCAAACGACCCCTAAGTGCATATTACATACTAATTTCTGAACACATATATTACATAGGTATCTCGTGTTAATAGACCCTTGCATTTGCAGAAATACAGGATAAGACTGCGTACAATAGACCATTGTGGTTCAGCCCTTCCCCGAACCCCGCAAATAGCGGAGCTTAGTGTACCAGATTGCTCTTTTTTATACATGACATAGGTGTCTCGTGTTAATAAGTACTCCTATTAACTTTTGTAATATCCAAAATTAACGGATATGGCACATTAATTTGTACATTAACTAATATCATAGGTCTTTTTAATTCGATCGCATATAACTTAGTGTTAAATAATGCCCATAGTAGCTAAGAATAAAACTAAAAAGGTAGGGAAAGTATTTTATTAGACACATTTCGAAATTTGACAATAAAAATCAGAGAATTAAAATTTGCTTTTGTGCAAATGTATGCGTCACCAATGACTGCATGGTTGATATAAAGTGGAGTAAATGTATGTACTTAAAATGAATCTTATTTAATTTTTTTTAAAAAAACTTCCTTTCTCTTTAAATAATAAATTAGTTAAAGAGTACTGAATGCTGGGTGACATCTAGAAACCTGCCTGTCGTGCTTCCCTTTACACTGACTTTTGACTAATGTTCATTAATTTTAAATAATCATGCCGGCAATTGGTTAGGATTGGAGAAAATCTCAAAATCCATATATGTGTATACTGTAAAATTGGTTCGTAATAAATGGTCGAATGATATCGTGCCACGTGAAATCGAAGACAGGTGAAAGGCGAAGTCAAGTAACTATTAGTACCGAAAATAACAAGTTGCAGTTAGTATCGAATAAACTCAGAAGGGAGCTTGGTCAACGAGAGCAGTTTGAATGTTTGTCATGAGACAGTATTCAATGAAGAATATTCTCTAACATTAAATGGGCAGCCATTGCAAAGAATATTTGCTTTCATGGCCTGCCGTTACATATTCACCAATGGCCCCTTTGCTGCAATATAAGAAGGGTTTGATCCTACGATCTTGTTTCCCTAGATATAGCTATAAATAGTAGGCTCAATAGCCATTGTAAGGACAAGAAATTCTGGGCAAAACTTATGTTGTATTCTACTTTCAATATGTTCTCGGAGCCAGACTTCTCATTTTCTTCGATCTTAATCGCTAAAGACTTATTTTTAATCTTGTTTATTTAACGTTTTTGGATCAAATCAGTTCGCTTGTCTATAAACCATATAACAAATTCAACAGTACCGTTTTACGGGTAAACAATGTGAATTATTATACTCTATGTTAGTCATAAAAACATATATAACGAGAGGGTTATATATGTTAATCTTAAATTGATAAATAGTTTCACTATTTTTCATATAAAACATATTAAACATAAATATACTAGAATTTTGCATAATATGAAATTAAGGATACAAAATTTTATCTGTATTAACGAGGGAATTCAAAAGAGAGATGGAATGAAAAGATCTTGAAGCCTTTTTAATATATATATATATATATATATATATATATATATATATATATATATATATATATATACACACCCTATTTACTGCATATTCTTTTTCACTATTGCATAAAGTACCTTTAGAAAACAAAAAATAAAGAAAAGAAGGAATATATCCCAATTGGGAGGATATTTCAAATCAAAGGTAAGTGTCTCCCACAGCTGTGGAAATGTGGACATTCTACCTAATTTCCAGTGATAAATGAAGAATAATAATTTTAAACCAGTTCATCCATTTTTCTAAATGAAAAAAAGAGAAACTGATAGGTTCGTTTCCCCCGTGTATCAACGATCCAATTTTGTAGTCTTCTTCTTTTATTGACTAGCTCTACACAGGTATCTTTTAACGTTCAAGAACATGAAAATACGGATTCAGAATTTAAATTTAAACAACTTCAACATTTGCGATCTTTAGCATGAGTATATAGTATTTCTAAAATTACGAGTCCAAAGTTTAACATTTTCTCATTTTTGGTGGTTTTCTACATACAGTCAAACGTCTCTATAATATTCTCGTCTACAACAATAAAATCATATATTATAATATAACATGAAATTTTGATTCCAAAAAAGAAATAATTAAGTCAAAAGAAATACATGTATATCTCTTCTTCTTTTTTGGGGGAAAAATATATAATTGTGAGAGTCTAATTTCTATTAATTCAATCTTGAGTATGAACTCCTAATTAAGTCTCCAAATTCATCGTTAACTTTATTTGAAGATATATAAAAGGGACCCTCCAAATATTCCAACCATCCGACCAATATAAGCTGTGATTACAATGCACACGCATGGGTACTAAGGTCCACAATCCCCTAACAGACAATACTATAAAAACACAAATTGGAATTCATTTTTTCTATCCTTTGACTATCCTTAAATTATTAATTGAACCTCTTCACATGACTATCACATATATCTATCATCCTTGTTTGGCCTTTTTCTTCTTGTCCTTTACTCACTTTCTTCTTCCAACTTTGCTTCTTTATGATAAAAGAATTGACGGTAGAGGCTGTAGGAATAGAAAAAGGGATAGGGTTGAACATGTCTAGGAAAGTTTACGCCATCAATTTCGCATATTTTTGTGTACTTCTATCAATTAAAAGTCTTATTCATCGAGATTACAATGTTTAGATTACAACCGAATAATTTTGAAATTAAACAAATTAATATACAAGTTAAAATGTTCAAAATGGGGACAGTTTAATAGCCAAGAGTTGATATTACAAGTATAAATTTAGACGGGGTGTAGTAGGATTGTTGTTATCGGGCGAAATACAACAATAGTTACTTTTAAATCCACTATTTAAAATATATTCACAATAGGAATTCAGGACTTAGTATCCTGAATTTTTGAGATACTAATTTGAAATTCAGGACTAAGTGTCCTGAATTTCTGAACTACTAATTTAAAATTCAAGATATAAGATTCGAATTTCGGGACACAATTTTTGAACTTTAGGACACGATGTCCTAAAATTTAAACTTTGAGGTTTAAACTCTAGGACGTCGTGTCCTGAAATTTGAGCAAAATTGACTAATCTTTAAATATATTGTAAACTTTGAATATATTTTAAATAACATACTTAAAAGTGGCTACCTGGTGTCATTTCCACGTTATTATCCCTCCACTCTTAACTAGTAGAAGTTTTAAATAGCGCTTTACCAATCTTAATGGGCCTACCGACGTAAGCCTGAATTAGTCGAGCCCAATTATGGAGGCATAATCACGGCCCATTTCTTTGCCATTCCAGCTGGTCACATGGGTGGATTACATCAGGTCATCCGGGTATCTAAAGCCCGACACCTCCGATAATAAGAAAAGGGTTTTTTTCGTTCCTATACAATATTTGAAACTTATTTACCATAACTGTCCTAATTTTGTATATTACCCGTCCTAAATAAGGATTACTTATAAATTATATACATTGCACCTTAAAAGGCTCCCAATCTATTATTAGTGCCTTCAATCAAGAAATTTAGTTATACCCTTTTCCTTTTTTCTCTCCCCTCTCTCCGGATTGAACTTATATTTAAAGAAACTGAATCTTATCCCAGAACTAAAAAGGGAGAAAAAAAGTGAAGAGTAAGTATAATAAAGAAATGTACGCCGTCTTTATTGCTCTGCCATTTGTTGTAATTTAAGTTTAGTTTTAGTTCTGATAACTTTTAGTATAACAAGAATAAAATACGTACCAATTAAGAACAACAATTGATCTCCCAATCATTGACAATATTATCGAGCCAAACACTATAGGTCACCACGTATCGATACACTAGAGAAAAAGATCATCTCATCAATGAGCAAGAACCAAGCACTGAAATTTTCGGACAACCAGGAGAAGGTAATGTCTCCAAAGCATGGGACGAAAAATCTACATCGAATGTTACAGCTGAACAAAATTTAGTATCTCCTCAGACTTCAGAGAAGATAAAATCAACTAAGAAAAGAATAATATATGGTACATCAACATATAAATTAAAAATAAATTTCGTACAAATTTAATACATATTTGAATATCTACAACAACATATATAGTAAAAATAAATTTCATACAACTAATTATATATTATACAACTTATCTACAACTTTCATACATTATTTCTACCCAGTTAAATACAACTACAATATCATACAACTTAAATATAATTTTTATACAAATTTTATATAATATATCTTTTGTATATATTTTGTATATATTTTATTTGTGGTGTGTGCTTCTTTCTCTCTAAAATTCCAATGTAAACGTACTCTCTTAATACAATTTTGATACATATCACCAACTTAATGTAAAAAGATTGTATTGATAACTTAAATACAAATTTTATACAACGATTCATACATTATACAACTATTTTTCAACTATCATACAACATTCAAATAAAAAAATATATATAACTACAACAGAATACAATTTACATACAACTTTACTACAATTTCGTAAGTATATTGTATGTCATGTGTTCTTCTTCTTCTTATTCGAATTTCAATCTGAAATTCAGCCAAAATCAAGTCTAATCTTCACCAAAATCCCTCAAAATTGAGATATAAACTCCAAACAATATTCTCAATTATTTGCAACAACGCCCAATCCAAATAAATAATAATTTTTGAAAATCCAACTTCGATTTTAAAACTTCAAAACTTTTTAATAGCTGTCATTGGTGGAGAGTCAAACATCTTCAAAATTTATTGATTGAATAATTTCAATTTGAACACCAATTGTGCAATATGAAAGGAAATTGCTAAGTTAAAACGATTGAAATCCATTGATGAATTCCATTAAAACTCTATACAACAAGAAAGCATAAAAAAATAGAGAACATCAAATGAAGAAATATTGAGGAGAAAAACAGAGAAGGGGAGTAGAGAGACAAAGAGAGAGAGACAGAGACATAGAGAGATGGAGAGTGGGCAAGTATAAAGGGATAAGGAAATAACTGATATTTCTTATTCAATTCCTAATATAAAGGGATAATCATTTAAAACTTATTTGTATATAATTGGTAAATTATATATGACTATGTAATTAAATTGAAACTAGAGTAGGGAGGGTAATAAGGTTTCAAATAGTGTAAGGGATCTTTACACAAATAGCCGTCCACATTCACCGTTTACTTTCTCTAATCATATACATAGATTATATATAGGTTATACATGATTATATACAAATAATACATAAGTTATATATATATTATACCTCTATCAGCTATTTTAGTTTAAGCAGTTGGGTACAAAGCCCAGTCCAGCTTTTTTGTAGGCCTAATGATTGTTCTGGCCCAGATTACAAAATATACAAGCACAATTGTCATATAGTAGTTATTTCCAACTACAATTTCAAACATCAGCATATGCCAATTTTCAATCCAAGGTACTATAATACCTCGTACTTGCTCAATAAATCAAACCTTGTATCACGACCCAAAATTCATCTAGTCGTGATGGCACCTAACCTAACCAGCTAGGTAAGTCAATTAACAACTATCCAATTTCAATGATATTTAATAAGACAATTAACTAAAAGAAAAATATATGAAACTCATACATTTCCCCAAGAATTTGTAGTACAAATCATGAGCTTCTAAGAATTGAGTTTACAAAGCTAGTATAAAGTAAATACATCATCTGTTTGAAAAGTACATAAACATAGTTTTATAAATCTAAGGCTACCATGAACAAGAGACAGCTACAACCGGGACGCAGGTACATCTTCAATCCAGCTCCCATCGAACACAGCAACATCAACAGCCAACATCTGCATGCAAGGTGCAGAAGTGTAGTATGAGTACAACCGACCCCATGTACTCAGTAAGTAATAAACCTAACCTAAGGTTGAAAGTAGTGACGAGCTAACACAAAGGTCGGGTCCAACACCAATATTCCACACCAGTTCATAACAACATAAAGCAAGTAATAAAAGAAGTAACTCAAAGAGTAAATGCTCAGATAAATTATGATTTCTGAAAATAGTTCTGCTCTTTCAAGTGTGCCAGTGAAAGTCCCAAGTCGTTTACTGAAGTTTCCGAAAATATAAGTCTGAAAACAGTAATTCTCCCAAAAAAATCCTTTCAACAATGAATAAGATAACATTTTCTTTCCAGATAGCCAGTGGGAAAAAATGCATCACTATGCCCATATGCCAATATGTGTGAGAAGTTATGAATGACGTGATACCGTACAACATGAGGATATGGCCAATTCGGCCCAGGGAAGATACATCCCGAAATATACACATCAACTGATCATCAGTCACTCAGTACCAAGTAGGGCCAATCCAGCCTGTGGGGAAGATCCATCCCCAGGTATAAATGCTTCGGATAAGATCCATGTCCAGGGAAGATCCATCCCTCAATATAAATCAATCGCGCTCACTGGGGGTGTGTACAGACTCCGGAGGGGCTCCTTCAGCCCAAGCACTATAAACTGCACGAATAACTCACTTGATGTCCGGACAACTCACGTGTTATAGTATCAATATCTATCCGCACGGACAACTCACGTGCCATAGTATCAATATCCTCACAATCAGGCCCTCTCCTCACTCAGTCATCAATCTCTCTAGTCTCTCTCTCGCGGGCTCACAATGTCATGAAACTATCCCAAAAATGATGATATGATGTATCAATTAATAGCAACAGAGATTGAGATATGATATGCATATGAATGCGTATGACTGAGTATGTAATGCAATGAAAGTAGATAACTCAATAGCAGAGATGACCTCAGTGGGTCCCAACAGGATAAGCATATAGCCTAAACATGGTTTCTAACATGGATCACAGCTCAATAGCTCAAAAACGTAGAAATTTTATGGTTACAGTTGAGATCAGGTAACTAAACAGTATCACAGAATAACAGAGTCACAATTTATACGGTGCACGATCACACGCTCATCACCTAACACATAACACGTATAGTCAGGGTTCATACCCTCATCTCCAAGATTGGAAAAGTTAATTACCTCAAACAAGATAAATTCAAATACCGAGCAAGCCATGCGATACTCTAAAAATGCCATCACGCGCGTAGCGACCTCCGAACGGCTCAAAACTAGCCACAAGCAACTTAAATACATCAAATAAATCCCAAAGAAACAAACCCAATCGAAAAAGGTCAAATCTTTAATTAAAAGCCCAAAATCGGCCAAAACGTCCAACCCGGGACCGTACCCCAGAACCCGATAAAACTCACAAAATCTGACAACCCATTCAATTACGAGTCCAACCATACTAGTTTCACTCAAATCCAACTCCAATTCGATGTTCAAAACTCAAAAATTCATATTTTGAAACTTTAGGCCAAACCCCTAATTTTCTCTTTAAAATTCACAATCCAATTCATGAAATATAACCAAAACAGAGTAGAGAACACTTACCCAAATCCTTGTGATGAAAATTGCTCCAAAAATGGCCTCAATTCGAGCTCCATAGCTCCAAAAATGTAAAAATGGCTCAAACCCTCAAAATGTAGTTCTTATAATCTACTGAGACGTCTCTCTTTCGCGAACGCGGAAAACCCATCGCGTTCGCGATGAACAAGATATCAGTCACCCAAAAATACTCTACGCGTTCGCGGCACAAGCCTCGCAAACGCGATACACACCGGGGACAGAACTACGCGAACGCGATGAAAAAAGGCCTCCAGCTCCAGCTCCCACCTCAACCCTATGCGTACACGATCCCTCATACGCGAACACGAAGAAGACTTGCCCCAACTCTACACGAACACTCACCAATATTCGCAAACGCGATGAAGAAATGCCACTTCCAACAAAATACACTACGCGTTCGCGATACATGCCACGCGAACGCGATGAAGTGCTGAGACACCAGAAACCATCATAACACAATAGTGCCAAAAATGAAGGAGAATAGCCCGAAATCAATCTGAAACACGCCCGAGCTCCTCGGAACCCTATCCAAACATACTAACAAGTCCCATAACATAACACGAACCTACTCGAGACCTCAAAACACACATAACAATATCGAAACGATGAATCACACCTCAATTTGAAATCAATAAATTTCAAACTTCAAACTTTCACAACTGATCCTGAAACCTATCAAATCACGTTCGATTGACCTCAAATTTTGCACACAAGTCCCAATTGACATAAAGAAGTTATTCCAATTCCCGGGATAACAATCTGAATCCTATCTCAAAAAGTCCACTCTTAGTCAAACTTTCTAAAAATCCAACTTCCGTCATTTCAAGCCAAATTTCACTACGGACCTCCAAATCACAATCCGGACGCGCTCCAAAGTCCAAAATCACCCAACGGACCTACCAGAACCATCAAAACTCCGTTGCGGGTTCAAATTCACAAAAAGTCAAACTTGATCAACTCTCCTAATTTGAAGCTTCAACAATGAAATCCAGTATTCCAATTCGATTCCGAATAACCTGAAAACCAAAACCGACGATTCACATAAGTCATAATACATCATACATAGCTACTCATGCCCGTAAACTACCGAGCGAAGTGCAAATGCTCAAAATGACCGATTGGGTCGTTATATTCTCCCCCACTTAAACATACGTTCGTCCTCGAACGTGTCCAGAGTTGTTCTCAAAGTTATCAAACCGCTGTATAACCTTACCATGCACATTCCTGGGGGTGATCCCACGTCACCATATCCCATACAGGTCTGATAACACAACATAACTGAAATTTCTCAATTCAACCTAGACCACAAGCCTTAGAATCCAATTTCCAACATCCAGAATTTCTTATAAGATCTGAATATCGCAACCTACACCCTGTATAAGTCTGAACAAATGATACCAAGCTGCAACCGTAACCCAAGATACAATCGCATGATACATCACATAACACAGATACTCATAGCAATGATTTCTAATCACAGTAGCTGCTCAAAACAACCCAATGCCGGTAATAAACCCCATATCAAACAAGACTCCACTCTAAAACCTTCGTACACTACCGATGATGAAAAAAACACACAGAAACGCGTAACCGTTCATCAGATCCACTAGCCATGGAGCCCCCTCTCCTTCGACAAGAACTATAGCAAATTTCTAGGCCGACTTTCGATATTATCCTTCCAGTCATGCTTTAATCTATTCTGATAGTATCCATTCTAGGTCCAATGACCTCATCTCATCCAACACGACCACTCTAGTGACATGACACACCCATATAATCTAAAGTCACAAACCGTGCAATCCGTGCACCAATAAGCAACATTCTAAATGTACTCAATCATGGAAAAATGACTCAGACGAGAGAACTGTCTTGTAAGCTCAACAAGTACCACCACAATGCAATGCTAAGAACCTATCACACACCGTAGAACCAAAATACACGAATCTAACACAAAGGATCATATCTCAACATAACTCTGTTGCAATGCGTGACCCCATCCAAACACTGATCCATATGAAATACCTCAACCACCATGCTTAAAATCAATAACCACGCACAATCTGACATCAAGTACTCAAAGTGCATTACCATAATCACGGAGAAGCCAATGACACAATGATATCCAAAACTCGAAAGGACATAACCAATACGCAATTAATCATGCAATACCCAAATACTCATCTCGCTCAAATTCCGCTATAAGGCCCCAATATAACTGCACCATGTGTGCATACAACCAATGAATCACAACCCATTGTAGCATAGAAGAGTAACTCACAAAACATATCAGAACACGAATAAGCTCAACACTAACCAAATGGCACTTCCCTCAACAATAGTAGTACGGAGTCGATTGGGCTTATCAATGAACCCAAAATCAACTCTGACCACCCACAATAGATAAATAACCCTCCAAAGGTCCACAATGACTGAATCATAACACTTACTATCATCTAGATAGCTTCGGCCACAACCTCACAGTCCACAACCATGAAACAATCTTCTCCTGAGAACTCTCAGCCTCCAAATCCATAAAACACACGAATCACCATATCTGATCCCAACTCCACCGCCCGAATGTCTAACACATCTCTTATACACGATCATCCCACGAGGAATACTTCTAAAATTCTTCCGTGCCACCTAGGAAAATTTGAATATCAGTAGTGGATCAACTAGGAGAGTGCCACAGTACCAGTGAAGTATCCATAAATCAAGACACATTGCCCCTTCTGAGGTATACTCTCATCAAGCCATACCGATTAGTAATATCATTTACCTAGTTATCTGAAACCGTCCATGATGCCTACGAATTTATGCCATTCCCTTCCAAACTGACATGTGACCTTGCACATGCAAATCTCAATCCCACACAACACACCGCATCTTCCATGCCATCCTGTGAAGAGTATAAGAATCTCGTAATAAACTCTGAGTCACAAGCAGAATACATATCCGATCAGTCAGAAACCTTTTATTTGATCTCATCCCGGAGAAAATCCCAATACGCAACATATTCCTCACGCCGGTAGGAAATATACTCCTCGAACCGTGGTAAAAACCATTGATAACTCTTCGAAACTCATTTGCACATAACCAAGCTATCAGAACTGAATCTCTCTAACTTAACCCAAGAGTATTTCCACGAAACACCTGTGGAGACTAGCCACATCATAAGTACCCAAAAAACGATTGTATCCATTATTGTGCTTATCCAACCTACTACCACGTTGTCCTATTTCTCCAAGTCCCTTCCAAATTGCCTTCAAATTGATACTTCTCCTTGCTGAAACACCACAATCCTTAACCAAAATTTATCACACAAGAGACCTTGGTATAAAACCACAAAGCCCTAAGGCCCATAAGCCGCTGACTTCCCTCTTAAGTACCCCCAAAGCACCACAACCGAGACACCCACTCTAAAGAGGCCTTATGTGAACCTAAAACTGCTTCCTTCACCTTCTTGATATTGAAATCCACAATGATATAAAAATGCCACAAGTCTCGACACTATCCAATGCAAATATCAGATCCTAGCCATATACCAATCTGAAATTCTCAATTGCTACATATAATTCTTGAATTTATTAGATCCATTCTCGAGAGTCATCCACTCTGCTCAAATCTCAATTGCATCACCCCAAACGGCCAAACGACTGGTGCCCATTGACACAACGACACCCAAATGAGCAACCCCACCTTAACGCGACCAAGCAAATTCCTACTCCATGCACACTACATCCTTCACGAATAACCACTCAATCATTTCATAATTCCCATATACCCATAGAGTGTAATACAACATGTATACAGAAATTCCCTTACTCGAGTCATCCTCAATCTCAACCCCTGCAGTCATAACTGATTCACCAATATACCTCAAACCGAAACCAATACAACACATAATCGTGCAATCAACTCGTCGATAGATGACTCCCCCACTTTGCTCAAAGCCATGGAATAAAATATATGATTACTTACAATAGCCATACCCCATTACTACAATAATACCACAGTGAGATTCCACTAAATCCTTCATTCGCTCATGCAACACAAACTATCTAGTACCTCAAGTCATCTGCAAATCTCGTGTTCATCCTCATGATGGTTAATCCAACTTTCACAAGCGATCCAAACTCAAATTGCAACATATATCATTCACTGGTAAAAGAGAACTCTCTACAAAATATCATAGGGATCACACAACCTCAAGACACCTCGCAGGAGATAACCCACTTTGCTTTGCCTCAAACTGACAGCATTCTATAACCTTCCACAGTCACGACTACTACAGAATCACTTAATCTTCTCAATTCTGAACTCATCAACAAGACATGAGAATCTACTTCACTCCACAACTAAACAACATGAGAGATCCCTCAATACACCCATAACTCGAGACCATACGCCAAATCAAGAGAGAGACCAAACACCTCATAGCCCTTGCTGTATCTCAAGTAAACTCTTCTCGTCACATTCGAACAATCTGAACATATCTCGCAGTCACATCATACTCACCACATAGTTATCCAATCACAAATTTCACTAATAGCGACACCAACAGACTTATAAGTCCTAAAAGCACGTGCTCACACAATCGAAATCTCTGTGCTCAAGCTACCGTCAAAACCCGGCCTCATGTCCTCCAGACTGGCCCATCATTAGCACGCCAAAATCACATCTCGCACCTCAACCATGGAATCACAAGTCGTCGGCGCACAGCCGATACCAAGCGCTCACATGCGCATACGAATGCGTGAAACGAATTCAAAGAGTTACGCTTCAAGATGAATCAATGACACACGATAAGGAAAGAAAGATGGGAAATATATCCTAAATGTCTTGTAGCCTCTCGAAGATAGGAATGGACGTCATCATACCGATCCGCAAGACTTTACTAAACACTTGCTTATGACTTGTAGAACCTATGAGCCTAGAGCTTTGATACCAACTTGTCATGACCCAAAATCCAGCTAGTCGTGATGGCACCTAAACCAACCTGCAAGGTAAGTCAATTAACAATTATCCAATTCCAATGATTTTTAATAAGATAGTTAACTAAAATAAAAATATATGAAACTGATATATTTCCCCAAAAATTGAAAGTACAAATCATGAGCTTCTAAGAATCGAGTTTAAAAAGCTGGTATGAAGTAAATATATCATCTATTTGAAAAGTACATAAATAGAGTTTTTTTAAATCTAAGGTTACCATGAATAAGAGGCAGCTACAACCGGGACGCAGGTACATCTTCAATCCAGCTCTTATCGAACACATCAACATCAACAACCAATATATGCACGCAAGGTGCAGAAGTGTAGTATGAGTACAACCGATCGCATGTACTCAGTAAGTAACAAACCTAACCTTAGGTTGAAAGTAGTGACGAGCTAACACAAAAGTCGGGTCCAACACCAATATTCCACAACAGTTCACAACAACATAAAACAAGTAATAAAAGAAGTAACTCAAAGAGTAAATGCTCAGCTAAATCATGATTGTTTTACAATAGTTCTGCCCTTTCAAGTGTGTCAGTGAAAATCCCAAGTCGTTTACCGAAGTTGCCAAAAATATAAGTAAGTTTGAAAATAATAATTCTCACAAAAAAATCCTTTCAACAATGAATAATATGTTTCATTTTCTTTCCATATAGCCAGTGGAAAAAAATGCATCAATAGGCCCACAGGCCAATATGTGTGAGAAGTCATGAATGACGTAATACCGTACAATATGAGGAAAATACATCTCTATGCATGTATGTCATATTTGCATGTACTCACACTATCAGAGTACTCAATCTCACTGTCTCACACGTTCCACTTATCATGCTCAATCACTCGGTACTGTATATGGCCAATCCGGCCCAGGGAAGATCCATCCCGGATTATATACATCAATTGATCATCAGTCACTCAGTACCAAGTTGGGCCAATCCAGCCCGTGTGGAAGATCCATCCCTAGGTATAAATGCTTCGGACAAGATCCATGTCGAGGGAAGATCCATCCCTTAATATAAATCAACCGCGCTCACTAGGGGTGTGCGCAGAATCCGGAAGGGCTCCTTCATCCCAAGTGCTATAAACTGCACAGATAAGTCACGTGTTACACGGACAACTCATGTGCTATACTATCAATATCTGGATCTGTACGTTCAACTCATGTGCCGCACTGACAATTCACAAGCCATAGTATCAATATCCTCACAATCAAGCCCTTTCCTCACTCAGTCATCAATCTTTCCAGTCTCTCTCTCTCTCTCTCTCGCGGGCTCACAATGTCATGAAAGTAGCCCGAAAATGATGCTATGATATATCAATTAATAGCAACAGAGATTGTGATATGATATGAAAATGAATGCGTATGACTGAGTATGTAATGCAATGAAAGCAAATAACTCAACAACAGAAATGATCTCAGTGGGTCCCAACAGGATAAGCATGTAGCCTAAACATGGTTTCTAACATGGATCACAGCTCAATAGCTCAAGAACGTAGAAATTTCATGGTTACTACACAGTACCACAGAATAACAGAGTCATAATTAACACGGTGCATGCCCACACGCCCATCACCTAACATGTGCGTCATCTCAACACCAAATACATAACACGTATAGTCAGGGTTCATACCCTCAGCTCCAAGATTGAAAGAGTTATTTACCTTGAACAAGACGAATCCAAATAGCGAGCAAGCTAAGCGATGCTCCAAAAATACCATCACGTGCGTAGCGACTTCCGAACAACTCAAAACTAGCCAAATTACATCAAATAAAGCCCAAGTAAACTAACCCAATCGAAAAAGATCGAATCTTTAATCAAAAGCTCAAAATTGGCCAACACGTCCAACCCGGGACCGCACCCCGGAGCCCGACAAAACTCATAAAATCCGACAACCCATTCAATTACGAGTCCAGCCATACTAGTTTCACTCAAATACAACTCTAATTCGATGTTCAAAACTCAAAAAATCATATTTTGTAATTTTAGGCCAAAATCCCCAATTTCCTCTTTAAAATTCATAATCCAATTACCAAAAACGAAGGTAGATTCATGAAATATATCCAAAACCGAGTAGAGAACACTTACCCCAATCCTTGTGATGAAAATTGCTCCAAAAAGTGCCTCAATCCGAACTTCATAGATCCAAAAAGTTAAAAATGGCTGAAACCCTCGAAATAGAGTTCTTATAATCTGCCCAAACATCCCTCTTTCGCGAACGCCGAAAAACCTTCGCGTTCGCGATGAACAAGATATCAGTCACCCAAAAATACTCTACGCGTTTGCAGCACAAGCCTCGCGAACGTGATACACACCGGGACAGAAATACACTAACGTAATTCCAACTACGCGAACGCGATGAAGAAAGGCCTCCAGCTCCCAACTCAACCCTACGCCCCAACTCTACGCGAACGCGGACCAATATTCGCGAACGCGATGAAGAAATTCCATTGCCATAAAAATACACTATGCGTCCGTTATACATGCCACGCGAACACGATAAAGGGCTGAGACACGAGAAACCAGTAGAACACAGTTGTGCCAAAAATGAAGGAGAACCCTGTCCACCCCCGAGCCTTTCAAAACCCTGTCCAAACATACCAACAAGTCCCATAACATAACACGGACCTACTAGAGGCCTCAAAACACGCATAACAACATCGAAATGATGAATCACACCTCAATTCGAAATCAATGAACTTGAAACTTCAAACTTCCACAACCGATGCCGAAACCTATCAAATCACGTCCGATTGACCTCAAATTTTGCACACAAGTCCCAAATTACATAACTAAGCTATTCTAATTCCCAGGATCACAATCCGAATCCGATATCAAAAAGTCCACTCCCGGTCAAACTTTCCAAAAATCCAACTTCCGTCATTTCAAGCCAAATTTCACTTCGGACCTCCAAATCACAATCCGGATGCGCTCCTAAGTCCAAAATCATCCAATGAAGCTACCGTAACCATCAAAACTCTGTTCCGGGTTCAAATTCACAAAAAGTCAAACTTGGTCAACTCTCCCAATTTAAAGCTTCAACAATGAAATCCATTCTTCCAATTCGATTCCAAATAACCTGAAAACCAAAACCGACGATTCACATATGTCATAGTACATCATATGGAGTTACTCATGCCCGTAAACTACCAAGCGAAGTGCAAATGCTCAAAACGACCGGTTGGGTCGTTACACCTTTTGTGAACTAGCGAAAGAGAAATACACTAATTCCAATCAAAACAGATAAGCCAAAGAACAAGAAATTCGGAAATATTGAAGTAAGGCACACAGTCCTCCTTGGTCACGAGTCCAAGCCCTAGCCTGCTGAAAAATCGAAAATCGTCCTGAATTCCCATTTTATGACCTTAAAAAATACCAAAAAATAAAGAATGGTCATGGCGAAGCAATGACTATTATTCATAAAATTATTTCTGATAGGTCCACAAAATTTTAAGTGATTTGGAGACTGTCACCCAAATTCATGAAGATGGCATGGACATTAGTACACAAAAAAGCAAAAATCATCTTGAATTCCTATTTAATGGCCCTAAAATGCCAAAAAAAAAAAAAGGAATAGTCATGGCGAAGAGATGACTATTATTCATTAGATCGTTTCTGATGGTCCTACAAAATTTCAGGCGATTCGAAGCCCGTTGTTCGAATTCATGAAGATAGCGTAGACATTAGCACCCGAAAAATTAGAAATCGTCCTGAATTCCTTTTTTATAGCCCTAAAACCAAAAACCAAGAAACTATTATGGCAAAACGATGAGTATTGTTTATTAAGTTATTTCTGATGTGCCCACAAAATTTTAAGTAAGTTGGAGCCCGTCACCCTACAAAAAATCATAAATCGTCATGAATTTCTATTTTAGGGCCCTACAACACCAAAAAAGAGGAACATTCAAGACGAAGAGATGCTTATAGTTCATTAGGTCAATTATGATGGACCCATAATTTTTTATCTGATTCGAAGCTTGTCGCACGAATTCATAAAGATGGCATGGACATTAGCACCCGAAAAATTAAAAATCGTCCTGAATTCATATATTATGGTCCTAAAAGACTAAAAACGAGAAATAATCATGGCGAAGCGATAACTATTATTTATTAGGTCGATTTTGATGAGCCCACAAAAATTTAAGTTATTCGGAGCACGTCGCCCGAATCCCAAAAATGTCACAGACATTAGCACATGAAAAATTAAAAATCGACATGAATTCTTGTTTGTGGCCCTCAAATACCAAAAATGAGAAACGATCATGAAAAAGTAATGACAATTATTTATTAGGTCATTTCTGATGGGCCTATAAAATTTTATGCGAATCGGAACCTGCCTAAATTCATAAAGATAGTGTGGACATTAGCACATGTAATTCTTATTTTATGGACCTAAAATGCCCAAAAATGAGCAACGGTCATGCCGAAGCCATGACAATTGTTCATTAGATCATTTTTTATGGCCCTGCAAAATTTTAGGCGATTTGAATCCGGTAGCACGGACTCATGCAGATGGCGTGGGCTAGCACACGAAAAATTGGAAATCAACATAAATTTCAATTTCTCTACCCTAAAATACCAAAACAATAAGTAACGGTCATGCCGAACCCATGACTATTATTTATTAGATCATTTTTATGGTCTCGTCTAGTTTTACGGCCCTAAAATTCCAAAAAATGAGGAATGGTCTTGCCGAAGCGAGTACTATTGTTCATTAGGTCATTTTTTATGGCCCCGTAAAATTTTAGAATTTTCGATTCCGGTAGCCCGGATTTCTATTGCAGATGGCATGGACTATGGCATATAAAAATTTAGAAATCGACCCGAATTTTAATTTTTTTTCTTTACCCTAAAATGCCAAAAAATAAGGAATGGTCATGCCGAAGCCATGAGTATTGTTCATTATGTCATTTTTATGGCCTCGCCAAATTTTAGGTGATTCGGATCCGGTAGCTCGAAGTCATGCAAATAGCGTGGACTATTACACGAAAATTTGAAAATCGGCCTAAATTTCAATTTTTGGGCTCTAAAATACCAAACAACGATGAACGGTCATGCATATGCCATGACTATTGTTCATTAGGTTATTTTTTATGACCACGCAAAATTTTAGGTGATTCAGATCTGATATCTCGGATTCATGCAGATGGCTTGAAATTTAGCACATGAAAATTTAGAAATCGGCCCGAATTTCAATTATTTTACCCTAAAATACCAAAAAATCAATGTACGATAATGCCGAAGCCATTACTATTGTTCATAGGTCATTTTTATGGCCCCGCAAAATTTTAGGCGATTCGGATCCGGTAGTCCGGAATCATGTCGATGTCGTGGACTATATATATATAGCACGAAAATTTAGAAATTGGCCGAATTTTTGTTTTTGGGCCTAAAATTCTAAAAAACGAGGAGCGATCATGCCGAAACCATGACCATTGTTCATTAGGTCATTTTTTATTGCCCCGCAAAATTTTAGGCGATTTGAATCCCGTAGCTCGGATTCATACAAATGGTGTGGATAGCACACGAAAATTTAAAAATCGACATGAATTTTAGTTTTTCTATCATAAAATGCCAATAAATGAGGAACGGGCATGCTGAAGCCATGACTATTGTTTGTTAGATCATTTTTTATGGCTCCGCAAAATTTTAGGCGATTCGGATTCGGAAGCTCGGATTAATTGAAATGTCGTGGACATAGCACACAATAATTTAGAAATTGGCCTAAATTCTAGTTTTTTGGCAATAAAATGCCCAAAAAAAACAATCATGTCGAAGTTGTGACTATTATTTATTTTGTCATTTTTTATGGTCCCGCAAACTTTTAGGCGATTTGGACCCGGTAGCCCGTATTCATACAGATGGCGTGGAATATATAGCACACAAAAATTTGAAAATCGATCAGAATTCTGATTTTTTTTGCCCTAAATTACCAAACAATGAGGTACGGTCATGCTGAAACCATGACTATTGTCCATTAGGTCATTTTTTATGGCCCCAAAAAATTTACTGTGATTCAAATCCGGTAGCTCGGATTCATGTAGATGGGTGGATTATAGCTCACAAAAATTTAAAAATCGACCCGAATTCTATTTTTTTGCGCTAAAATGCCAAAAAATGAGAAACGGTCATGACGAAGCCACAAAACTATTATTCATTAGGTCATTATTTATGGCCCTACAAAATTTTAGGCGAAACAAATTTGGTAGTCCGGATTCATCCAGATGGCGTGGACTACACAAATTTAGAAATCGACCCAAATTTTAATTTTTAAACCCTAAAATGCCAAAATACGAGGAATGACTATGCCGAAGACATGACTATTGTTCCTTCAGTTATTTTTATTGCCTTATAAAATTTTAGGTAATTCGAATCTGGTAGTCCGATTTCATGCAGATGGCGTGGCCTATAGCGCACTTAAATTGGAAAATTGTTTGAATTTATATTTTTTGGCCCTAAATTCTAAAAAATGAGGAACGGTCATGCCGAAACCATGACTATTGTTAATTAGGTCATTTTTTATGGCTCCGTAAAATTTTAAGCGATTCTGCTCCGGTAGTCCGGATTCATGAAGATTGCGTGAACTACAACACACAAATTTAAAAATCGGCCCGAATTTTAATTTTTGGCCATAAAATGCCAAAAATTGAGGAATGGCCATGTTGAAGCCATTACTATTATTCACTAGGTCATTTTTATGGCCCAGCAAAATTTTAGTCGATTCGAATCCTATAACCCGTATCATTTATTAGGATTAGGACTAAGAAAAATTATCGCTTATTTCAGACAGCCCAGACCATCGCTTTTATCATCAAACCTTTTTACCTTGATTGATGTTGCATATCACCCGCTTGTTGTATAAAAAACTAAGTGCCTATCAATTAGTTCCAAGAAAGTTGTCGGGGTCTAACTTGAATTTCATTCCAATCTCGATATTGTTGGAATTGGTCTCGAAGAAGCGATTGCCCGTTTGATTCACACTCCATGTTCTGAGAAAGAGCTTTCATCCGAAAAGAGGAAAAACGGAGTCTTTGTCTAAAGAAATGTGTTGAGAAAGGGCAGTTGTATAGAACCTTTCAACGAGATAGTGCTTTTTCAGCTCTCTTAAAATGGAATCTATCCAAACATATATGTCACGGTTCCTTACTTCGATAGGGTACAAATATCTAAATTTGATATTTTTAGATACGAAGAATTTCATGACTTCGTTGACCTGACCAAGAAAAAAGAAGTTTTTATGGAGATGGCGCACGAAAATTGAAAAATCGGCCTGAGTTTTTGTTTTGGCTCTAAAATACCAAAACATTAGGTACGGTCATATCGAAACCATGATTATTGTTCATTAGGTCATTTTGATGGCCCCGTAAAATTTTTAGGTGATTCAGATTTGGTAGCCCGGATTCATGTAGATGGGTGGACTATAGCACACAAATTTGAAAATCGGCCCAAATTCTAGTTTTTTGGCCTAAAATGCCAAAAAATGAGGAATGGTCCCGAAGCCCTCACTATTGTTCAATTGGTTATTCTTATGGCCCTATAAAATTTTAGGTGATTTGGATACGGTAGCTCAAATTCATGCAGATGGCGTAGACTCTAGCACACGAAAATTTAAAAATGAGCCCGAATTCTACTTTTTTGGCTAAAATTCGAAAAAGGGAGGAACAGTCATGCCGAAGCCATGACTATTGTTCATTAGATTATTGTTTATGGCCTTGCAAATTTTAGGCGATTCGGATCTTGTAACCTGAATTCATACAAATGGCGTGAACTATTAGAACACGAAAATTCGGCAATAGGCCCGAATTTTAATTTTTGGGCCCTAAAATGGCAAAAATGAGGAACAATCATGTTGAAACCATGACTGTTGTTCATTAGGTCATTCTTATGGCACCCCACAAAATTTTGGCTATTCGGTTCCGGCAGCCCAGATTCATGCAAATGGTGTGGACTATGCACAAAATACTTTTAAAATCGGCCCGAATTCCAAATGTTTATCCCAAAAATATCAAAAAAAAAAAAAAAGAGGAACGATCATGCCGAAGCCCTCACTATTTTTTAATAGGTCATTTTTATGACCCTGTAAAATATTAGGTGATTCGGATACAGTAGCCCGGATTCATGCAGATGGCGTGGACTAGCACACGAAAATTAAAAATCTGCATGAATTCTTATTTTTGACCTAAAATTCCAAGAAAGAGGAATGATAATGAGGTAGCCATGACTATTGTTCATTAGGTGATTTTTTATGCCATATCAAAATTTTACGCGATTCGACTTTCGTAACCCGGATTCATGCAGATGGACTAGACTATAACACACGAAAATTTGAAATTGAATTACATCTTTTAGGAACGATCGTGCTGAAGTCATGACTATTGTTCATTAGGTCATTTTTTATGGCCCCGCAAAATTTTAGGTGATTTGGATTTGATAGCCCGGATTCATACACACAAATTTAGAAATTGTCCCGGATTCTATTTTTTGGCTCTAAAATGCCAAAGAAAAGAGGAACGGTCATCCTAAAGCCAGGTTTAATGTTCATTAGGTTATTTTTGATGGCCTCGTAAAATTTTAAGCGATTTGTATCTGGTAGTTCGGATTCATGCAGATGACGTGGACTATAGCTAGGAATGTACATAGGTCGGGTTGGTTCGAATTTTTTAATTATCAAACAAAACCAATGGCATCGGGTTTTTAAATTTATAAACCAAACCAACACAATCGGGTTTTTCAATCTCGATTTTTATCTGATTTTCGAATTTTTTCGGGTTTTCGGGGTTTTTTCAGTAAAGTCTTCATAGCATAAAATATGTAACTTGTGCTCCTAATATTTCTTAAGTCCTAGTAAAATATAAGTATATAATATATTTTCCAAGAAATTAACACAATAATATGAGATAAGTCATAGCATTATACTAAAATATTCAATAACAAAGATAAAATAATAAAATTACATAAAACAACATTGCTAATTAATAAACTATAATGAAAATTAACATAATCTAAAAATACTATATAGGTCATGCCAAAATAAGTATAGCAAATAAGTACTAATATTAATTACATAACTAAGCACTAAAAAAAGATAAACTAAGTTATATATTTTCATTATAAACCAATGTAAAACTAAAATGATTATCTAACACTATCGTCATTCCTAGTGTTGAATTGAATTTCTTTTGTTAGCATTAGTATTGATTTGAACTTTGTTTGAGTTACTACATTTATGGGTTTTAAAATTTATTTACCACTCAAGAATGTTAAGTCTAAACTTGAAATAATACGTTAAAAGATAAAACTATAAAAGTTTAAGAAATATTTATAAATTACATTACAATAAATATTTATACGTATAAAATATTTTTAAAAAATATATAAATGTACTATCGGGTTGGTTTGATTTCGATTTGAATTTTTTTAATTTGAAACCAAATCAAACCAATTATGGTCGGGTTTTATTTTTCAATACCAAACAAAATCAAACCAAACCACATCGGAATTTTTTCCGGTTTGACTCAAATTATCGATTTGGTGCGGTTTATCGATTTTCTTTGTACACCTCTAACTATAGCACACGAAAATTTAAAAATCAGCCTGAATTCCAGTTTTTACCCTAAAACGCCAAAAAAAGAGGAATGATCATGTCGAAGCCATAACTATTGTTCATTAGGTCATTTATTGGAGCCCCACAAAATTTAAGGCGATTCGGATCTTGTAGCCCTGATTCATGCATATGGCGTAGACTATACACATGAATATTTAGAAATCAGCCCGAATTCCAATTTATGGGCCCTAAAATACCAAAAAATAAGGAATGGTCATGCTGAAGTAATGATTATTGTTTATTCGATAATTACATATGAGCGCATAAACAATAATAATTGCTTCGTCATGATCGTTCCTCATTTTCTAGCGTTTTAGGGCCATAAAATAGGAATTAAAGACGATTTCTAATGTTTTGTGTTCCAATGTCCGCACCATCTTCATGAATTCGGTCTGAATCGCCTAACATTTTTCCGGGCCATCAAAAATAACCTAATAAATAATAGTCATAGCTTTGGCATGACCATTCCTCGATTTTTGGCATTTTAGGGCAAAAAGTTAAAAATTGGGTCGATTTTCAACTTTTTTGTGTGCTCCATGCTATCTGCATAAATCCGGCAACCGGATCCGAATCACCTAAAATTTTGTAAAGCCGTTAAAAAATACCTAATGAACAATAGTTATGGGTTTGGCATGACTGTTCCTCCTTGTGGGCATTTTGGCCCAAAAAGACCGGAATTCGGTCCGATTTTTAAATTTCTGTATGCTATAGTTTACGCCATTTGTATAGATCTGGCTACCATATCTGAATCGCCTAAAATTTTGCGGGGTCATCAAAATTGACCTACTAAACATTAGTCATGGTTTCAGCATGACCGCTCCTCATTTTTAGGCATTTTAGGGCAAAAAAACTTAAATTCGGACCGATTTCTAAATTTTCGTGAGATAGAGTTCACGTCATCCGCTACCGGATCCAATTTGCCTAAAATTTAGCGGGTCCATAAAAAATCACATAATGAACAATAGTCATGATTTCGGCAAGACCGTTCCTCGCTTTTTGGCATTTTAGGGCCAAAAGTTGGAATTCGGTTGATTTTTAATTTTTCGTGTGCTATATAGTCCACGCCATTTGCATGAATCCGGACTACCGGATCTTAATCGCCTAAAATTTTTCGGGGACATAAAAATGACCTAATGAATAATAGGCATGGTTTCGGTATGACCGTTCCTCGTTTTTGGAATTTTAGGGTCAAAAAACTAGAATTCATGTCGATTTTAAATTTTGTGCGCTATAGTCTACGCCATGTGCATGAATCTGTGCTACCGGATCCGAATTGCCTAAAATTTGGGGGGGAGGGGCATCAAATTTTACCTAATGAACAATAGTATGGCTTCTACATGATCGTTCCTCTGTTTTGGCATTTTAGGGCCAAAATATGAAATTCTGGCTGATTTTTAAATTTTTATGTGCTTTAGTCCACACCATATGCATGAATCCGGGCTACCGGATCCGAATCGCCTAAAATTTTGCGGAACCATAAAAAATGACCTAATGAACCTAGTCGTGACTTCGGCATAACTGTTCCTCGTGTTTTAGCATTTTAGGGTAAAAACTGGAATTCGAGCCGATTTCTAAATTTTTGTGTGATATATAGTCCATGCCATCTGCATGAATCCAGATTACCGGATCCAAATCGGCTAAAAATTTACGGGGCCGTAAAAATGACCTAATGAACAATAGCCATGGCTTCAGCAAGACCGTTTCTTGTTTTTTGACATTTTAGTGCCAAAAATTAAGAATTCTAACCGATTTCAAAATTTTCTTGTGCTATAATCCACACTATCTTCATGAATCTGGGCTACCGGATCGGAATCGCCTAAAATTTTGCACGACCATCAACAATGACCTAATGAACAATATTCATAGCTTCGGCATAATCGTTCCTCTTCTTTGATATTTTAGGGCCAAAAAACTGAAATTCTACCCGATTTTCAAATTTGTGTATTTTCCACGGCCATAAGAAATGACCTAATGAACAATAGTCATGGTTTCAGCATGATCATTCCTCGTTTTTTGGCATTTCTGGCCAAAAAATAAAATTCGGGTCGATTTTCAAATTTTCGTTTGCTATAGTTCATGCCATCTGTATTAATCCTCAATAGCTCTTTTTGAATGGACATTTGAGATAGCATCAAGCCGAGCACAAAACAGATCTAGGCTGCTAATAAGGAGGACTGTTAAACCTTCTATCATAGGTGATGCCTTCCCAAGGTCTGGTCTCTTCGATATAGGTACTTCGCTTGCTTGCACGACTTCCTCTTTGCTACGGGCTACCGATATGAATCGCCTAAAATTTTGCGGGTCCATCAAAAAGACCTAATGAACAATAGTCATGGTTTCACCATGGCCGTTCCTCATTTTTTGTCAATTTAGGGGGGAAATGAAATTCGTACGCCATTTGCATGACTCCGGACTACCGGACCGAGTCGCCTAATATTTTGCGGGGACATATTAAATAATCTAATGAATAATTTTCGTGTGTTATACCACGCCATCTGCATGAATCCAGGCTAACGGATCCGAATAGTCTAAAATTTTGCGATGCCATAAAAATGACCTTATGAACGATAGTCATGGTTCAGGCATGACCGTTCCTAGTTTTTTGGTATTTTAGGGCCAACAATTTGAAATTCAAGCCGATTTTAAATTTTCATGTGCTATAGTAGCCTATCAGATCTGAATCGCCTAAAATTTTGTGGGGCCATAAAAATGACCTAATAAACAAATAGTCATGGCTTCGATATGACCGTTTCTCATTTTTGTATTTTAGTGCCAAAAAATTGAAATTCAAGCTGATTTCCAAATTTCCGTGTGATATATAGCCAACGCTATTTGCATGAATTAGGGCTGCCAGATCTAAATCGCCTAAAATTTTATGGGGTTATCAAAAATGTCCTAATGAACAATAGCCATGATTTCTGCATTACCATTCCTTATTTTTTGGCATTTTAGGGCCAAAAAAATGAAATTCGGGCTGATATCCAAATTTTCTAATGCTATAGTTCACACTATCAGAATGAATTCGAGCTACCGAATCAGAATCGCCTAAAATTTTGCGGGGCCATAAAAAATAAGCTTATGAACAATAATCATGGCTTCGACATAATAGTTCCTCTATTTTTGGGCCAAAAGACTGAAATTGTGGCTGATTTTCCAAATTTTCGATGCATAGGAAAGAATATTATATCAGAGTTTCTCTGAATAAACCAAAATAGAAAGGACATTACAAATAAAGCTCAAAGGTCATGAGAAAATTACATCACCTTTATTCATCTAACATTGACCTTTATGGAATACAATGTAATTTTTCAAATAAATGAAGCTCAACTACATCTAATATTGGAAGGAAGAGAAGAATACCAGTAAAGTTCTGTGCTAGAGATCTATATTGTACAACAATACCATGATGACAAGCACCAGAAAGTCGCCTGAACTTACACATTGACACTGCATTTTCTTTCTTGTTCATCTACATGCTTCCGAAAGTATATTGTCTGAAAATTACCCATTACTTGCAAGTTTCTCCCTTCTTTGCAGCAGTGACTTTTCTGTCCTGTGTCGACTTAGCTAAGATGATGACACCTTTAACGGTTATGACCTGAAGATGGGGGCCTTCTATCTCTTCCTCTTCCCAACGCCGAGAAGTGATTACTGGAAGGACGTGGATTACTATACCCTCGAGCAACATTTTGGCTACCTTGAGGGGTCCATCCACCACCCAGTTGGTTATAGCTTCCTGCCACATAAGGTTGATAACTCGTGTAATTGTCATATCCACTCTGCTGCTGGTGAAAATGAGCAACGGGTGGTATTGGTGTTTGGCTGACATACTGCGCACGAGTGGCATGAGAGGAATAACCATATCCAACATTTTGCGTCACCACAGCACTGTGATGTCCATGTCTATGATAATCCCCGCTGGGAGGGACAGGTCGGCCACCCCTCTCATACAGAGGAGGCGGCCTACTATAAGGATCAACAGCAGCTGGGACATAAGATTGGTTATAGCTATGATCATAGTGATACGGCGCAGCTGTGTCATCTCGAGCGGAATACCCAAAACTAGCCCGAACATGTTCCTGACCATTGTATCTGTGAGAGGAAGGAAAAGGACCATGTGTAGCAGGATATGCTGCAGGTTGAGCACGTGCATAATCACCATGACCGCTCCTCATCTGCAAACTATTAGCCACCAGCCTGTGTGCTGCCTCTCCAACGTGACGACCAGAGTTTCCGCCAGGGTGTTGGTTCCTGAAACGAAGTACACAGCAACATAAAATCGAATGGACAAGATAGACATACTAACTGATTGCATCATTCGACATCTTCATCCAATCAACATATAGCAACATACCTTCCATTTTCCCAAGGTTTCCTCCCAGAATCCTCATGCCACAACACGGGATCAGGTTTTATATCACCGAATGTGACCAACTGCATGGTAACAAAGCAGCATTAGTGAGAAAACGAAAGGGCAACTTATACGCTCGGGAGGAGGCGTTTTTTACTTCAACAGGCTGAACAACGGGCACATAAAAAACAACTGTTTTTTTTAAAATTCAATACAAGTCACATATGATTAGGAACATTAGGATACTTACAACAACCATTGTCTACCCCTACATAATGAAATGAGATTCTCTTTCATGAAGAAAAAAAAAGCACAGGAATACGCATCTTTAGGTTGTCCTCAACATACCAGTCCTTTATTAAATTATGCTTCAGGAAAATCACTTTCATGGACTCCTTCTGCCCATAAATTTTATTTCGTAGTATGTAAGAAAATTGAGTCCTAAAATGACTTTGACTAAATCCTAGTGTGATCGTTGAAACTCAAATCTGGGATTATAATAAATATATCAAAAAAGCAGTTTGACCAATAGCTGGTTTGATTATTGAAAAATTAACAAGGAAAAAAAGAATATGGGACAGAGGAAGCATTCACAAAGAAAATCTTAGGATATCCTTCTAGTCAAGGGCACGGTATGGTCTTCCACCATCCGCTCCCCCAAAAATGAAGGGATAAAGTGTGGTTCTCTCGTATCGGATTACCTTCTTTGGGAAAATAACCCCTTTAGGTGGCCGTGTGATATGCTTATGGGGGTCCGGGAGTCTGTATATTGCACATCTGAAAATGCAAGAACGAGAAAGCTGATCAGAAATTATTATTTCTTAAAAACACTAACAGCTGGTCAGTTTGGTCAATTGGTATACAAATGCTGCAGTCAATAGCTAGGTTTCTTACATGACTTGATTGTCCATAATATCTTCCAGCCCATCAATAGGTGATCTAAATATTGGAGGACAAGGATCTCCCATGCAAAGGGATATATAGCCATTCATCCCACCACTGCATGCACCGCTAGAATAAATCAGAAGAGTCCACCAAGGACTTTAACAATTGAGAATCGAACTAGGTTTTATCACAATAGACAATATTGATTTAGTATGCAGAAAAAGACTACAAACAGAAGAATCATTTAGAAAACGGAAAAGGCAGGACCTAGATCAGAAATCGGAGACTTAGACTTCAAATTACGATAAAAGGGGTCCGGGATGATTAACTAGTAAAAACTTGGATAACAAATGACAAACATAACAAGAAGCTCCATAGAGCTCTGAGAAAACTGGAGATACGACCATCTGTCTTCGACACGATCCCCCCCCCCCCCCCCCCAAAAAAAAAAAAAAAGCCGCTCCTATGCTCAGACTGATAAATATATCTACACCATTAGCAACAGCAATACATAGTTTCCATTTTTATATTCACATGCACCTGCATGTGTGATTTGAGCAAGATCAATTGTCTTCACATATACCAGTAGATGAAACAAAATTCACATATGCCAGTAGATGAAACAAGATTCAAGATTAAAAAAATTTAAGAATACCATAAGGAATAGATAGCTTCACATAATATCCAGATAAAGAGTTGAACAACAGCATAAAGGGTGAGTAACAACAACAACCCAGTGGAATCCAACAAGTGGGGTCTGGGGAGGGTAGCGTGTACTCAGATCTTACCCCTACTCCGGAGGAGTAGAGAGGCTGTTTCCGATAGACCCTCGGCTCAAGAAGATGAAAACATAAAGGGTGAGTAACATTTAAGGAATCATTCAATACATGTTCCTGTGTATGAGGGGAAGCAGCAATTGTTTCCAAATATCCTGGTAGACGATTTAAGATTCTAAATTCACAAATTTTATAAACACGGTAGAGTAAGGAACAGATGGGTTTCGTAGATAATCCAGATACTGGGATGAGCAGGACAAGATGAGCAGAATTTGGATATCAATACACCTCCACAGAAAATTGAAAAATGAGATGCCAAATTTAAAGATTTTCTTCTATTGGGCTAATTGCGGCCTTACAACCTAACATCCCTGTTTTCTTCACCAAGAAATGCTCTGAATTTTCATTTTCAGTAACATTTTCTTTTCAACTTCAGTTAATGTCCTTCAAAGTCCAAATTAATAGGCAGTTCATTTACACATAGGTCATGTAGCAAAACAAACCTTGATTTTGGGTCCAAGCGCTCCTTGACTTCAACACGTTCATAGTCTGTAAGCTGCTTACAACGATCATCAAGAGAAAAAATGTATGGAGATAAAGGGTGAGATAATGATACAAAAAGCATATCATTCATCACACTATTTCTTCGTGCTTCTTCCTCCGTCAAGGTATGTTCGACTTTTGCAACCTCTGCAAGGAGCCGGACTTCATCAATGAAAGGTAGCTTGGCAATACCCTTCACATGAAGAAAGATGTCAGTACAAAAATATGAGAATACTGTTCTTAAGAAAATTAATTTAACAAGTACCTGCCATGAAAAGCGCTTCCCATTCATGTCCACCTCAAAATCTGCCAACAACATTAAGGTATGAGATTTCAATTAGAGAGAGAACTTTAAGCAAGACACTATACCGGCAAATGAGATACATGTCATCCTATATAATTAAGTAATTTAACAGATTTACAATCATTACTTCAAAATGAAAAACAAAACGCCGTACCAGTAGGATAGAAATCAATAATGGGCGAGTTTGGGTCTGTCATCAATTGCCTGTACTGTACAGGAAGAGCATGTGCACTGCATATAAAACTAGTTAGCACCCTCAAGGAAGACATATAGTTTGAAAACACAAAAAGTGAGGTATAAACCTGGCAGCAGGAAAAACTCCTAACAGCTGATTGAATGGTTTGAATGGAGAACCTAGTTCAAAGGTGATATTCAACTCCCCAAGATCCTTGAGGTCAGAAGCAAAAGGAGCATAATGATAAGGATAAAACCTGCAGCGGAAAAACTTAAGCAATGAAACCGGGAACACAACAAGTGTTTTGCACAGCATGTTTGATCTTATCAATGTCCATATCATTTTTGATCTCTAGCACAATGATCGTTCCAGTGTTTAAAGCAGAAGAAGAATAAGAAAAAACATTCTCCATGGAAACATGAAGCACAAAACATAGCATGTTAAGTAAAAGATTAAACTGTCAACTATAACAAAATATGACCAGCAAATGTGGACAGAACTTAACATATTATGCAAAGACCTATGCACAATGATATTAGTTAGCACACCATTCATGTGATATCATAGATCCACATGCATGCACGAAAAAACTCCAGCATCACAAAGGGAGAATTTACCATTGCCAGGAACAAACGCCTTCATAATAATAGTGCATAACCCAGCACAGCCCTTCTGTGTATTTCAAGACCTAATAAGATGAAAACCAAGTTAAGATGAGACTGAAATCACCTTCTTATGGATGCAGATGTATAACAAAACTAAACCTTGCTCAATTGCCTAAGACAGCCAATAATTCTTTGAGAAAACAATCCATGGATTTTAGCCTCGAGAGCTGAAGCGTGCAGTCATTTTAGGCCCCGCTATCATTGTTGAGTCTAAATATAGCATCGGGGAATCTAGAAACTACCAGGCATTGATCTATTCAAGACCCATCTAATACTATAAAAGCCATCAGAGTGCGCCTCTCACGTGGAAAAATAGCTCAAAAGAATCGGATATTCTGATATCTAAAAGTAAATTGAGCTACATATGCACCATGTTTAACTCAGAATGCACCAGATTATCTAATCAAAGATGTCGAGTTCTAAAGTTCCAACCATCCAAATGTTTTACCTTCATCAGTAAAGATGCTACTCAAGTTTCAGATAACTTACAACGTCCTTTCGTACTTCTTCCATCTCCTCAGGTGTCTTCGCAGAAAATTTTTCCTCATAATACCTTTCCTTCCACCCTGGCACTCCCAGTTTGATCTGTAAAAACAAATCAGATAGCGGTTCAATATAAATCTGTAAATGACAACAATATCAAATTGCACCAATTGACTTGTAGTCATTTTAAAAAATATCAAGAATTATAAGTTCCCAAGATCTAAATTGAAAGGAAAAAAACAGCCTTAGTTGGGCTGTCTGGCATTGGGGCTCTTATTTAATAACCGTTAAAATGCCTTCCAAGCATTCCGTGATCAGAATCTCAGGTACTTAGGTGGAAGACATCTACTTTCATGTAATCTTGATAATCATCATACTCTCAGAGCATTTCGCAGCAGTGCTTTTAAATTTTTCAATAAGACAAAAGTGATTACCATCATGTATTCTTATGGAAATACGTATAGCTAGATCACTCTAGCATATCTTGCATTTTTGAGAGAGGTAACTATCTCATATATATGTTTTAGCACAAAGGGTGTGTAATAGCCATATTACAATTTCAAAAGACACAAGTATGCCCTTGTTCTTCTTACAAGGACCGCATGATGTCAAACAGTGAATCCAGCATATCTTGCATTTACCATATTAATTCACCAACACAGCCATTTTAACGATTTTCTACACTAAACTGATTCTAAGGCTTCTTCTGCATATCAACTTCCAGACAAACTTGAAAAGCACATCATGCTGACGCTTGTTAGCTTTGGTTTTTCGGGCCCTACATGCGCCAAATGCATCACTTTCTGACTTGTATATTATAGCTAAGAATTTGACAATTGGTATAGGCTTGACTGGAAATCTCATTAATAGACATGTAAAACTTGACTAAAAAGCCTTGACTAGTGAGACTCTGCAATTAAACCTGCTATTCCCTCTATGCTGCATTAACTTGATGTAGGTTAACTTTACAAATTCAGTATAAGAATGGAACAATGATTAACATCGTTCTCATAAAATCAAAATTATTGGTTTTGAATTACATCACATATGTAATACATTATCAACTCCAAAACTCAAAAAATCCAATTGTTTGACTACATAAATAGTAAGTGGATTTTAAAAATGACACATGGAGTAGCATTTTCCAAGAGCCATATATCTTATAATGCGACCAAAATAGCAGCTTTCAGTAAAATTTCTTTTCCTAAACTCTTGGCCGACGAAAGTGGGATTGGACGTTAGGCTTGAATCACATGTCATCCCCAAGAGGGACAGTTTCAAGTACCTTGGGTCGGTAATTCAGGGGAGATCGACGAGGATGTCACACACCGTATACTGTATAGGTGTGTGGTGGATGAAGTGGAGGTTAGCGTCTGGAGTCCTGTGTGACAAGAAAGTGCCACCGATCCTCAAAGGTAAATTTATAGAGCGGTGGTTAGACCGATCATGCTGTATGGGGCTGAGTGTTGGCCAGTTAAGAACTCACATATCCAGAAGATAAAAGTAGCTGAAATGAGGATGTTGAGGTAGATGTGCGGGCATACTAAGATGAATAAGATTAGGAATGAATATATCCGGGAAAAGTGGGCGTGGCCCCCATGGATGACAAGTTGCGGGAAGCAAGGCTCAGATGGTTAGGGCACGTTCAGAGGAGAAGCCCAGATGCGCCGGTGAGGAGGTGTGAGCGGCTGGCTTTGGTGGGTACGAGGAGAGGAAGAGGGCGGCCTAAGAAGTATTGGGGAGAGGTGATCAGGCAGGACATGGTGTGGCTTCATATTACCGAGGACATGATCCTAGACAGGAAGTTATGGAGGTCGAGTATTAAGGTTGTAGGGTAGGGTTCAGAGGAGAAGCCCAGATGCGCCGGTGAGGAGGTGTGAGCGGCTGGCTTTGGTAGGTACGAGGAGAGGAAGAGGGCAGCCTAAGAAGTATTGGGGAGAGATGATCAGGCAGGACACGGGGTGACTTCATATTACCGAGGACATGGCCCTAGACAGGAAGTTGTGGAGGTCGAGCATTAAGGTTGTAGGGTAGGAGGAAGTTGTGCATATTTCTACGGCGCACCAGAGTGAGGCTAGTCTGTTAGGATTTAGTCTTAGACCGTTAGTGGTTAATGTTGAGTCACACTACTCTTTCGTTCCCCTTACTGTCGGGCTTTATCTATTGGTTATTGTTTTGTTGTTCATCTATTTTCTAGTTCTGGTGATGTTATTCGTTTCATGGTTTCTATTGATGGTACTGATGTATTGTCTCTTTTCGTCTTCTTGGGCCGAGGGTCTTTCGAAAACAGCATCTCTACCCCCTCGGGGTAGGGGTAAGGTCTGCGTACACACTACCCTCCTCAGACCCCACTAGTGGGATCTCACCAGGTCGTTGTTGTTGGATCACTTCCAGCCCTAATGCTACTACCAACTTGACCTTAAAGTCCGTAAAAGCTTATGGGAAATATGTTATTTTCGCACCTTGTCTTCCTCGGGATGCTCTGAATTAAAAACGTCATTCTTCTCACGGATCAACTTGTTTAGTTTTGTTTTCAGCTCTTCTTTGTTTTCTAATACCTGATGTCACAACCAAAAGAATTATGTTAGATGATATTCAAAAATGTCAAAGGAATGAAAGCAATACATACAGAAAATCAAGACCAAAAGGTCAAATAACGGTATAACATTATACACTCCTATAAGACAGCTAAACAAAGCTAAGTCTATCAGATACTAGTTAGTCCTAAAGAATGGCTGGACTAAGAATTACATTAAAAATGCCTCTGCCTAAGAAGGAAAACATACTTCTATTTCAAGGCTATTCTCAGCTTCAACAATTGCAGCTCCTATCGTGGCCCCAGAACTCAAACGTGCAACTTTTTTGGCACTAACAACAGATCCTTTTTCATCAACAGTCCCAGAGTGCTCGCTCTGAATGTCAAGGATTGAAAGACTTGATGTGCCATGCCGAAGTTGGTCACGTCTTGAAGTTCCCCCCGGTTGATAGGGAGAAGGCGAAGGACCTGAAGCAAGCCGCGAACCACCAAACCGAGCAACTGGAACCAAAGATTCAGGTTCAGCTTGAGGAGCGGAGTCATCTCCTCTTTTTGACTGTGCCTTTTCACGCTTGATTCTCTCAGATTGTCTCTAGAAGAAATAAAACCACATAAAAGTGAACTGTAGGTCCCAGTTACATGCAATAGGAGGCCGGCACTCAAAAGTACCTATTTTAATAGATAATGTGACTAGCAAGCAATCAAAAGGACAAAGTCCTAGCTACAAGCGAGGATACTTTAGAGAGCTTGAGAACAAAAAATGATCGAAAGCATCATTTCAACGAAGATTGTGCACTAGAATAGAATAGAAAGGTTTAATTGTAGAATACCACTTTGAATAATGGTAATTCTGTATTGAAGCTAGTAGCAAAGTCGCCACTAAATTTACAACATTTTGAAAAATAAATTAGTGCCACTAACAATGCTACAAGGGTTTTTCACAGATCATGAATCCCAAGTCCCAAGAAATTCCACTCTCCTTTCCTCTTTTTTGTCCTCTTCTCGTTATCAATTTCTTAATTGATGAACGGAAACAGGACAGAGCAGCAAGTTAACCTTTTCATGTTAAGATACTACTCAAGTTCAAAATCAAAAGAAAATGTTCTGCAATGAACTGAAGGCAATGAAGGCAGGTTCTTTTTTTAAGTTCCGAAGAAAATGCAATGAATGGTCAGACAAGAGCAGACCTGATGTAAGCGAGCTCTTTTCTGGAATATCTTATCTTCATACGATCCCACAGCCTGAATAAAATGCTCCACCCTGCTAAGATTTGGCTGGAAAAGTAGCAAAAGAATCAAATCACATATATAAGTAAAAGTTCCAAGAATAACTTGGTACATGGATTTTAACCAGGAAATATTTAGATCTGTGAGCCTTTGGCAAACAATCAAATACCTGGCTACCATCGGTTAGATATAAGTAAAAGTTCCAAGAATAACTTGGTACATGGATTTTAACCAGGAAATATTTACATCTGTGAGCCTTTGGCAAACAATCAAATACCTGGCTACCATCGGTTAGATACCCTCCCATAGACTTAAACTCCTTCTTATAAACAGCCAGCAACAAGTTTATTGCACCCTGAACAGGAGGAATATAAACAAAAATGAAGAAAATCATAGCACAATTTTCCCAAAAAAAATTCAATAGACAATTCTAAGGATTCTAAGGGGATAGAGACCTTATTACTGCATTCCAGTAAGAATATACATCAAACAGATTCTCCAAAACAAAACATCAAGAAAAATTATAAGTTCATGTTATCTAGCTGAAGAGGGGAAACAGAAAGAGAAGTGATTAATCAGTGGCCTGCCATGAGCTAAAACAGGGGAGAAAAGATCTTTCCAAGCTGGCAAGTTAAAACCTCCAGATCATCATTAGTTGTTTTGATCTTTCTTACCTTTCAGCTGTTAGTTCTCTTTCGACTATACCCCCTTTCCCTGGGGGGGGCTCAAAGCAAAGCTATGTTTTGCCTATTCTAGAGGCATGTAGCACCATTTAATACATAAATGCTCCTAAGCTAGCTTTTCATCTAAATGAAAAGGTTAACACGTGTTCCTTTCATATAAATCAGTCACACACACGTGTGATGATAAATAATAATTTATGTCATCTATTATTCTTATCATTTTCACAGTTTCTCCTTCAAGGCCAATCAACATATCATTATCGCAACATTAGGCTATTAAGATCTACTAAGCAAAATGGAGGAATTCCTGTGACCATTTTTCCCCAAAATGTATTCACCACAGACCATCTCTTACCTATTGAAAGATCACTAGTTGATCTTTCCATCAAAGTTAGCACTCGGAATCTTTGAATCAAAATCTTAAGTTTAGTTTTCAAAATGAAACAAATCATTGGCTCAACAAAAGAGATAGACAACACCGCATGATACAAATCTTTTTTCGTGGCAAGTGTACAATATAAAGCTTGGTTTTATTTTACTTCTTTGTTTAGCTAGTCACAAGTACAGTTCGGGGGCAACGCACAACTATAAGATATAGAAAACAAGGGAAACCAAATCCAGAAAGTACAGACCTCACGGATCTCAAGTGTAGGCATATGTGGGAGAAAATCATTGCCAACAAAGAAACAAATAAATATGAAGTCATCAATGATCCGCTCGAGATCAATCTCAAATGGAGGATTCGGAATTCTCATATCATATTCTAAATACTCCCGCAAAGTCCATATGTTGAGGAACTGCAACAGATGCACAAGATTAGGAAAGCGAATTCCAGATATTACTAGTAAATAACAACTTAAAAATCTATTTTTCGTACACAGAAAACTCAAATGTTACCTGGAAAGGTTTTTTTGCCACAACCTCAGCATCGCCTTTCTCATCAAATTCTCCTGCTTTTCGTTTTGCCTTTCCTTCGCAATCTGCAGCTAAGTGACCCATTTGACCACAAAGGAAACACTTATCCTGCTGACCTGGAGTAAATACAACCTGACACGGAGATGCAAGATTCGTCAAATAAGAGGCAAAGTAAAATACAGAGCATACGACTTCTAAAAAGAGATTCGCAATATGACAAAATGTTATGCTGAAGAAGAACCAGAAACAACATCAACAATTTTAAGAACAATGAGGTTACGCGAGGGTTCTTTGTGAACCCTTATAAAAAATAGGGTTCTTTGTGAACATAAAAACTCCAGTTTTCTTTTCAAAATCATTTAAAACCAAAATGTTCACATGTGTAACTAGAGAACATAAACAAGTCGAACATTAAACCTCTCTGAGTATCGAGAAGTGAACTTCATGAGTAGCCAAACCCAACATGATTAGATCTGCATCCTGTCATGTGAAACCAGAATCAGATATGTAAGTTATCTAACATTAACTTCAAGAAATCATAGAGAAGAGTTCTGAATACAAATTGCAAGTAATTCAAAAGATAAGACATACCAAACCATAAAGACAATGGCGTGTATTTGGGTCATAACCAGGAAGATTTCTTTGAAGGCGAATATAGGACATAATTTTATGCTCCCCCTCACCAGGAACATTTGCATCAGACAGTATAACCTTCAAACAGTAGTTGAAATAATAAGCACGGAATAAGTTCAACATCATAGACAGGGTAAACACACAAGAGTATTCAGAGAAAACAGACAACGAAAACTAGAAACAGAAAGGATTTGCATCAAGGATACCTTAACGTTTTTCCATCCTGGATCATGGTTTAGTCTAAGATGAATGTAGTACTGAAGAGCAATTGATAATGTGCCCATGAATGGAGTCCCAGGAGTGATGACATTTGAATCAAAAACTTGTGATTCTTGTTTAGGGGGAAGTTTCCTGCCCTCTCTCTCGAATTCCTCCCGCAGCTTTGCCTCCTCGGCTGCCTAAAAAAGATTCCATGAGATAGAACCATAAAACATTTCGAAGTTGACAATATATCCCTAGAGAAATTCAATAGTGCATGTACCGCATCTGCTGCATCTTTTGCTGCTCTAAAACGTCTAGATCTCTGCTGATTCATTTTTGCCCTAGGTGCAACACCATCTACCACAGATATCAGTCAATAATTAGAACTGAAATAGAACAATCGACTTATAAATATGTTAAATACAACGATTAACTGTAAGGAATATCAAAATATTAGAAATGGAATGTGTGCACGTATGTATATACATGTCGAAACTATGAATATGAGACATAACTTGATGAATTTTTTTTATGATGAAAAATGAGACATAATTCAAACCTGTAGAGGGGTTATGATCTTAGAAGTAGGAAATCGGTTTTAAGAAGTGAATTAACATGCATGTTAAATCCCTTTTGCAATACCATTTTCCTTTATTTCCTATTTACAAAATTTTGAGAAGATTTTTCTTTTCCATCATCCAGCTTCCTGTTCTGAAATACATTTTAACCTAAATACATCATCCATACTATCATTAAAAGGCATTTCGACCTTATTACCCACCAATAGCCATATATAGCAGCTTTCGAGGACGCACCATAGAGAAAAGCCTGTCTATGTAGTCAAACATGCACTGAAAGACCTCCTCAAATGTCGTTGGAGAGGGCTGCATAAGAAATTATAGTAAGCTAGAAGACAATGCAGAAGAGATAAAAGTAACATACACATCAATCATCACACAGACATAAACCAAAAGGCCAGCATCGTCCAATAGTATCCAATATGATTCAAAATTGGCCATAAACTAGCACAACTTTCCCACCCTCTTTTTATATTTCCCCTTTAATTAAAACAGGATAGAGGGATGGATATTAGGACAAATTCTGTAGTTCAACTACAACATCCAAAGGGGAACGAACCAATTGACGCAGGCAGTCCAGAAATTTATAATTATAAATATAGACAGAGTTTTGACAAAATAAAAGCCGTCGTGTTCCACAACAAAAGCTTCTATCAACTTCTATACGTCTAAAAGCTATTGTGAAAGTAGATAGGTTTCTCCCTAGAAAAGCTCTCACCAGCAACATTAAAGCAGTAGAAAACTAAGAAAGGCGTGCCCAAACTCATTTTCTATGAAAACATTTGTTTCTTTGAACAAAAACTGGCAAACTCTATTAGCCTCTGACTGGAAAAAAGAAGTCCAGAATGGACACATCCTTTTGCAACACCAGACTCTTTCTCTATATACATTCTTGCTACAAAAATTAATATGATCCATGCTAAAATGGATAGGAAAATAGCAGCAAAGCAGTGAGAAATCTCCATTTTGACATTTTTCATTTAAATAGAATCTTCTAGATTAATACACAGGCGTGTTTTTTCTATAATGTAATACACAAGCATGTTCTAAAGTAAAATGAAATTGATCCTTTCAAACAATCAATCAATATATGGCTCAATCCCAAATTATCTCGGGTCCACTATATAAATCTTGTTTTACTATTTTTACGGTGGCCTCAACCTACTGCCAGCAATGCATCTTTCCGCCACCAACAGGATATATCTACATAAACAGCTTATTTTATTTAAAAGGCATATATACATTGAGAAGACATTGCTCGTCCCAAAGTTCTTGACTCAGCTAAGAGGCACTTCTTTAGCATTTTATTACAGCAGAAAAAGTTGACAGACATCGTCATGGCTCCAAGTTAAAATAACAAAAAAGCAATCTCTCGCATTACCTACCAAAAAGCTTTAAATTTCCTTCTTGTTCCTTACACTCAGAAACTACAAATTTTGGCTTTTTTTTATGATGGTGGTTTCTGGGCCAGCTTGTGCTGTACCTCGACTACTCAACCGGGGACCTGCTATCTCCCACCAGCAGGTACCGGGGAAATGTCTACCAAGCATATGCAGATGGGAAGAAATTGCGTAGCGTTTTTGGCCTCCGCTGGGATCCAAACGTGAGTGTCCTCGTGGTTCTGCTCCCACTTCATAGATCACACCCTTAGGTGCACCTGGGAGCAAAATTCTTCCTGTTTTTAAATGAATTATTGAACAAAAAACAGGCCATACATAATGTACCCACATTGCTAGTCAATTGTACAAACATTCAAAAACAATTCGAAATCACAACAAGCAAACTATCAACTTTATTACCGAAATTTTAAACCCAAATAAACTAGCTATAGAATTTAACGAAAACTTAACTTAATAAAAATCAAGAGTTAAAAAACGTACTCTGTCTTCAGGGTGAAAACATGGATGGATGATACCATTCATATCAAGGTACAGATTATCATATTCAATTTTGTTCGGATTAGGTTTACTCGTATCCACTGGAATTTTCACGCCTTCAATAACAACGGCCTCTTCTTCTATCACATCCACAATAACCATTTGATACTTCTCAGCTAACCATCGGTAAAATGCTGGAACTCCCATTGCTATGGTAATCTCAAATTCCCCTCAATTTACTTTCACAATTACAAGTACTAAATTCAGTGAAACTAAAATCGAGAACTTGACCAAAGGAGAAGAAAATTTTAGAAACCAAGCCCTAACCCTAACCCTAACCCTAGATAGGAGTAGGAGAGACGTTAAGGGGGAAGAATATGCGAATAAAGATGGCGGGCTCCGATTTCTGATCCAGTAGAGTAAATGGATCTTTAGGGCACAGAAAGGAGGTATTAAGACAATAATACTCTTTATGGAAATAAGAGATTAGGAGAAAGAGTGGGGCTGTTTTTGTACTTGTACACGAGCGCGGGTCGTTAGTAAGTCGGTACTTGATTGTTCCGTTCCGGGTACGGACTGTGATTACTTGTTATACACTTATAGCCTCTTTGGTCAAGCTCCCAAAAGTATTTTTTTGGCCAAAAGTGATTACTTGTTATACACTTATAGCCTCTTTGGTTAAGCTTTTTTTTTGCCCAAAAATTGAGGTGTTTGGCCAAACTTTTAGATAGAAAAAAATATTTTTAAGAAGTAGAAACAACTTTTGAGAAGCAAAAAAAAGTAGTTTCTATCCAAAAGCACTTTTCTGAGAAGAACTTTTGAGAAAAATACACTTAAAAGCAATTTTCAAAAGCTTGACCAAACATTAATTACTGCTCAAAAGTACTTTTTAAATTAATTAGCAAAACACAAAATGTTTCTCACCAAAAGCACTTTTTTGAAAAGTACTTTTGAGAAAAACACTTCTCAAAATAAGTTGATTTTACAAGTTTAGCCAAACAACCTATTATGGGTCGTTTTGTAGAATGCATTTAGAGAAAATAATGTATGCATTAGCTTTTGGTGCAAACTGCTTCTCACCAAAGCACTTTTTTGAAAAGTGCTTTTGAGAAAAACACTTCTCAAAATAAGCTGATTTTAGAAATTTGGTCAAACAGGCTATTAGGGGTCGTTTTGTAAAATACATTTAGAAAAAATAATGCATGCATTAGCTTTTGGTATTACTAATTCCTTTTTCAACCTATGTATTACTAATGCGGGTATTAGTTATATAACCTATTTGGTATTATCCTAAGTATAATTATGGTATTAGCAATACCAAGGCTATTAATGCATGCATTCACATAGTTAAAGACAAAATTGTACTTAAAGTCCCTTAAAGCTAAAGAATATGGAGGGCATTTTTGTAAACAACTAATTTTCTTAAAAATTATGCAATGTATTTTAACTTTTAATACACCACGTCAAACAGTGGATAAGAAGTAATATGTGCATAACTAATGCTTGCATTACTAACTCATACATTACTAATACACTCATTACTAATACACCTTATTCAACATTATTTTTATACACCCTACCAAACGAGCCCGCGTAGCTTGCTAGTCCAATATATCTTCGTGCAGCTTTAGTACAAAAGATATACATTCATATTCCTTACTTAAAATGGAAACGTACTTGACTAGAAGTCTAGAATATAAGCCCTTTTATTAATAGTTAAAGGAGTTTTAACTCTTGTGAGTGTGTAAAAGATCCATCATTTCTTTCATTATTTGTTAAGTGTAATACCGACAACTATATGATATTGTCTTGTGTTCCGTTGTGGTGTGTAATTATGTAATTTGTTAGTCGAGTTGCACTTGATTTAAACGAAAGAAGAAATCTTTCTAGCGATTCAGATGGAATATTGTATCAAAAATTTTCATGATTTTATTTGTCCAAATAAATGGACGAAGATTGGTCATAAATAAAATATACCGATCAAAACAATGCACAAAACTCCATTGTTCTATATATATATTTAATTATGATAATTACAAGCGACACTCAATATGGGTTTATATACTCTTCAAGTCTATCTTGTGCAAAATTTTCTAAAAGCAAAGCGTTACATAATTTGGGATGAGAGATAGTATGCTTCTTATATAGGTTAATGCTCAACTATCTTTGCATATGTTCTTCTAGGTTATTTGGTTGATTTGTTGTTTTATGAAATAACTTATTACTCATTTTACAAGTGGATGTTCTATATCAATTATGTCATTTTTCTGCATATATAGCTTGTACCTCTGTTATTCAGAAGAAGACTGAAACCTAAATTTGAAGTTCAAGAATAAAAACTAACGTCAAAAGTCAAAACCACGGTTAAATGGTTTGTGTAGCAATCTTGAGACCTTCATATAGATCGAAGAATTAACCTAAATAGTTGTCTACTCAGCCGCAAAAATTAAAAATAGCTAGTGAATAACAGTGAAAGCCATTCTATATATAATTCATGTATATATATATATATATATATATATATATATATATATATATATATATATATATATATTATAATGTGCATATCGACTAGAAAAATAAACAGTAAATCCAGCTGGTTATTTATGTAAGGGGTTTTTACACGCTTGATCCTTTTTTTAACTATAATTTTAAAAAATAGCATCATTTATTATTTATTACATAAAGAGCACTTTTTCATTATTAGCATATTATAGAAATTAAGCTCAACATTTAATAAGTAAACTGACCCACTGATCACATGAAGTACTTTTTTTGTCCATCTCCATTCTCTCTTTCCAACATTCATCTTCTTCACTCCATTTTTGAAAATCTAATGCATATGTGAATGTCACATAAATTCAAGATGTATTGATTTATACGTCTTTTATACTTTTCATATCAAGTATTACTTTAATTCAAAATGTATTTTTATGTATATAATTTTTGTATATTTATTTGTAAAGTGCCATCTTATTTTGAGATGTATTTTTAATGTATATTTCAAATATATTTTACATGTCAAGTGCCATTTAAATTCATGATGTATTTTTATGTATATTTATATGTGATCTTAATTAAATTTAAGATATTTTTTTTTATGTATATCTCACATGTCTAAGTGTCATCTTAATTGAAGATGTATTTGTTATGTATATTTTTATATATTTTATATGTATTAATTTAATGTATATTTTTTATATATACGTTTTGTATATATTAACATATATTATTATCAAAGTAAGATCTTTATGTTAAAAACGGAAGAAAGAAGAAAGAGAAAAAACTTAAGAAAGATAATTAAAAAGAAAACGAATAGAACAAATTTAGAAAATATATTGGCTTCGATAGAAAATAAAATTAAGAAGATGAAGAAAAATAAGGAAAGCTAATAGATAAAGAGAAAAAAAAAAAGGCATGATTTTTGTATAAAGAATTATTGACTTTCCATTCAAATTGCTTATGTTTAAGGATTAATAGTTAATATTCCTATTTTAATGAAACTGTGTGCTACAAATATAAATATTTTCCTGCCACGGCTGTAATATTGAGTTTCATGCTAAGAATTTGTTATATTTCTTTTTAACTGTGATAGTTAGTTCCCTAAGATTTTTGGGGGGATTTGCATTTATACCCAGTTTTTTGGGTCATATTTTAACATATACCCACTTTGCAAATAAAATTGCAAGCGTACCCACTTTTCGGGTAACTTCAGGCATACGTGCCTGAAGTAGTAAAAATTTATGTCTGAAGTTTGAACTTCATAATTTTTTGTCTGAAGTGTAGCCTTGTCAAAGCAAAACTTGAGATATTTTTGCTTGAAGTTTGGCCCAACTTGCAAAGGCAATCACACAAACTTCAGTTCATAGTGCAAGGGAAAACTTTAGTTTCCCCTCACTTCATAGTGCAAACTTCAGACAAATTAGTCTGAAGTCTTCAATTTATAGTGCAAACTTCAGGAACTTCAGTTCATAGTGCAAGGGCAAACTTTAGTTTCCCCTCACTTCATAGTGCAAACTTCAAACAAATTAGTCTGAAGTTCTTCAGTTTGTAGTGCAAACTTCAGGAACTTCAGTTCATAGTGCAAGGGCAAACTTCAGTTTTCCCTCACTTCATAGTGCAAACTTCAGACAAATTAGTCTGAAATTTTTCAATTTGTAGTGCAAACTTCAGGAACTTCAGTTCATAGTGCAAGAGCAAACTTCAGTTTTCCCTCACTTCATAGTACAAACTCCAGACAAATTAGTCTGAAGTTCTTCAATTTGTAGTGCAAACTTCAAGACAAATTAACTTTTCAGTG
Organism: Nicotiana tomentosiformis; assembly: GCF_000390325.3. NCBI lineage: Eukaryota > Viridiplantae > Streptophyta > Magnoliopsida > Solanales > Solanaceae > Nicotiana > Nicotiana tomentosiformis. The sequence goes on along the minus strand of NC_090815.1, from coordinate 130,275,273 downwards.
TAACTAAGAGTTGGTTTGGCATCACATCGGACTTTACCTCATGGGGAATTCTTTATGTTCTTCATACTAGATTTGGAACCTATGTATATTCAGTATGAGATAAACACATAACAAGATGAACTATAAAGTATCTATTGCACTCTAGATGCATTTGGATTTGTATCTTGAGCTTGCAAAATAAAGGATTGTAAAATTTACAGAAACCCACGTTTTATCTCGATGCACAGGGTTTCTGAATTAAAATAGAGAACAATAACAATAATCTATTTTGTCATTTTATGACAGTATTTGATCAAATGTAGGTTAAGTTGTTAATTTGACTTCACATTTTATTAGTGAATATATTAAAGATGTGGTCGAAAAGTTAATTTGATAGACAAGAAGAGGAGGAAGAAAGGAGCGCATAGGCCAGGAGGAAGAAGATGAGGCGTTTGAAGTTGTTAAAATTAGGGTATAGGTTAAATAGTTTTAAAAATATGGGTATATGTTAAATGGGGGCGACCAAATAGAACGCCCGTGTAATTTTTACAAATTTTTGCTACTGAGGGATCCATTAGCCTTTCGATGTTGGATCTCACGAGGGCCCATCAACAATTTGGATGTTTGATGGGCTTCAAGTTAGTCTGTTCCACCATCATAAACATCACTTAAAATGGAGTTCTTTAGAAGCTTCTATTAAGTTCGAAGAATTAACTCAAATAGCCGTCCACCTAATCTCTTAAACTAAAAATATATGGCGGATGTATAATATATATGTAATTCATGTATAATATATGCATAATATGTATAATCAATATAAAATCTATGTATATCGGCTAGAGAAAGTAAACAGTGAATCTGTCCGGCTATTTGTATAAAAAACTTTAAGTTTCCAGCACAAGAAACTATAAATCTTGGGCGATCTATATCTCGTAACTTTACATAACTATCACAGTTTAAAAGAAATATAACAAATTCTTAGCATGAAACTTAATATTACATTTGTGGTAGGAAAATATTTATATTTGTAGCACAGAATTTCATTAAAATAGGAATATTAATTGTTAATCTTCAAACATAAGCAATTTGGATGGAAAGCCAATAATTCTTTGTATAAAAATCATGCCTTTTTTCTCTTTATCTATTAGCTTTACTTTTTTCTTCATCTTCTTAATTTTGTTTTCTGCCGAAGCCAATATATTTTCTAAATTTGTTCCATTCGTTTTTTTTTTAATTATCTTTCTTAATTTTTTCTCTTCCTTTTTCTTTCTTTCTTAACATAAAGATCTCACTTCGATAATAATATATGTTAATATATACAAAACATATAATAAAAAATATACATTGAATTAACACATTGAAATTTATAATATATATATATATATATATATATATATATATATATATATATTTGTTTAGCTTTAAGTTCGTCTGAACAGACTATTCGTTTGTTAAACAAACATGATGTAGATATTCATAAACACCAGTATAATTATTTGCATATTGGTATGGTTCAAATTGTTTTTAAGCCTTTAACCCTTAAAGGGTTACCAGAGACATTTTTGGCTGCTCTCAGAGATGCCAGAAATTTGAATTTTAGACAGTCTCTGATGGGTTCTATTGAATCTACTGTCGCCTATGGCCCAGTATATTTTAAAAATCAACCCAATTTGCAATTATCTTTATCTGATGTTAATATACTTGATGCATTAACATTAAATGTGAAAACGCATGGTTATAACTATGCGCCTGGTTCTGAACTGATATGTTTATCGTATAGAATATATTTTAAATTACTATCTACGTTAAACCCCAGATGTAAATTATATGATACATCTGATCAGACTATTCTAGTGGAAACGAATTTTGCAAAGTCTAAGGTCACCACGAGAAGACCTATTAAGTGGGAAGAAATTAATTTTCCAACCACATGGACTTTGGATTCGGTTATATCCCCCAGTCAGATAACTGATACTGTTAGTAATACTGAGTATTCTCATATTACTCAAAATCCGGATGGTAGGATTTGCATTCAGTTTGACGATAATAGTTCCACTTATAGTAGACAGTCATTTTCTAATAATAGAATGTTGCCTACTATTAATTCTAGTTATAACAGACATTCCTTTACTAGTCGTAGACTGTTGCCTGATATTCAACACATTTCTCCTGTTGAACCAGTCTATGGACCAGCTAGAAATCGTGCTGCATCTTTACACACAATTTCTACTAAAGTAGGTGATAAACCTGTTGAAAGGGTTAAGATTAACCCCAAAACAAATATTGTTCAGGATAGTGATAATATTTCTGATAAGGATATTCCTTCTGCGTCCGAAATGGATTTTGACCCCAATGATTCTTAATGATTCCACACCAAATTGATTTTAGTCCAGGGTCACAAGCTAGAGGTTATATTCAAAAAGAATTTTTTACTGATAAATGGAACCAGTTTAAAACTTGGTTTTTTGATACTTATAGTAAGGAAGATTTAAACAATATTTCACAAGAGTTTTATGAAACTTGTGCTTTACATAATCAAATTATGTATTTTGTTCCTTGGTTTATAACCACATATTTACCACTTTTTATAAAAGTTTTGGAAAGATCTTATAAAGACGGGAGTGGCAATATTACTAAAGCCATTTACCCTCCTCAATCATCTTTTGTTTTACCTAATAATACAGGTATTACTTTTACTGCATTTCAAAAATTTATTGATGAAGATGTTGCTGCAGTCAGCATCGCAGAAATTAATAAATTAATTTCTCAAAATAATTATTTGAGTTTATATGTTAAAGTTTTGGGTGAAAACGTTAGTTTTCTTAATAAAAAACTTGATGATTTAACAGTCTTGATTAAGGAGATGAATACGAAAAAGACTTTGACTGATATTGCCTCTTCTTCAGGAAGCAAATCAGAACCTCAGATTGTTGTTACTCATATTCAAAGACCTCCTGATATTCAGGATTTTAAATTTAAATCTTTTGGAGACTTAGAAGAACTTCTTGATAAAAAGTTATCCGGTTTGAATATCAAACCCATTGATTTATCAAATGATTTTGCTGATAAATTAGATTATACTTTTGACTATAAAAAGGATGTTTTGTCAGAGTTTAATAAACTCAGAAGTTACCCCAAAAAGAATAGTAAGTTTGCAGATAGCAGATATGCTGATAAACCTAGAATGCAGACTTATTATTACAATCGTCCTACTCCTCAAGATGTTTTAATAGAGGAACGTGATTGGAATCAGACTAATACGTCTTACAGTGGTTCCGAAATTTATGAATGGAATCTTGATGGTTTGACTGATAGGCAGTTAACTATTCTAGTACATAGAATGCTTATGTATGCAACTATCTGTAAAAGTGTAAAAAATACAGATAGGAATATTTGCAGAATGATTGTTGCAGGTTTTACTGGCCAACTTCGTGGCTGGTGGGACAATTATTTGTCTGTCAACGAAAGGGCAATGGTTATTAACGCTAAAGCCGTTGACGAAGGACTTGATAACTTAGGCATGGCCCTAGTGGCAAATAGAGAAGATGCCGTTTATACCCTTATTCTTACTATATTAGAACACTTCAATGGTAGATTTACCAACCAAAATGAAACTGTTCGTACTCTCCTTAATAGCCTTAGATGTAAGACTTTAAGTGAGTTTAGGTGGTATAAAGACACCTTTATGAGTAGAGTGATGGAACTACCAGAAAATAAGTTTGAACATTGGAAGCTAAGTTCATAGATGGCCTTCCCTCTTTATTTGCCGAAAGAGTTAGAAAGGTTTTAAGAGGTAGTTATGGAGAAATTCCTTATGCAGACTATACCTATGGTAAATTAATAGGAATTTGCACACAGGAAGGATTAAACCTGTGCAATGAATTAAGATTGTCCAGACAACTTAAGATGGATAAGCTTAAAGAAAGAAACCAGTTAGGGGACTTTTGCGCCCAGTTCGGTTTACCCGAAACTTCTACTCATAGGAAAAAGAAACATAAGTATCATAGATACCCCAACCAAGACAGTCCTTATAGGAAAAAGAGATCTAGATATAGATCCAAAGAAGAACGAGAAGCCAAGAAAGCACATCGCAAGTCTACTAGATTTACCAAAAATAGGTCTAAGCGAGATCTTGCTGACATTAAGTGTTATAAGTGTGGTAAATTTGGCCATATAGCTCCAAATTGTAAGCTTCAAAAGCTGAAAACCTTAGGACTAGAAGATGAACTACGTGATAAGGTTTATAGTTTGTTATATACTTCTGGATCGGAATCTGATTATTATTCTGAATCAGAATCCGAAGCTGAAATTGATTTGCTTGATTTATCTGATAGTGATAAAAATATTGATAATACTTGTACAACTTGCAAAGGTGATACATGTACTTGTGATGATGAATTTTATAAATTACAATCACAGTTTCAAGACCTAAACATGAAAACTATTACTTCTGATAATATAATAGAACTTTTAAAAGAAGTTAATGATGAAAAACTTCGTGAAAAAATTATTAATTTGGCTGCTAGTTCAAGTTCTAATTCAAGTTCTAGTTTTGCAAAACCTTTTGAAAAAGAATTTGAATATTCCCCGCCTTATTCCTTACTAGAGGTTAATAACCGTTTGTTAAACAAAAATGCATCTCCAGCAAGAGATTCTTCTTTCGATGATTTAAAAATTGAAGTTGAAAACTTAAAACGAGAGATCAAATCTCTTAAACAAAATCAAATGATTTGTGATCATAGGATTACTCAGATTGAGAAAATCAATTCTCCAGCTGAGAAATCTAATGATAAAAACAAAGGTATTTTTGAAAATGATATTGAAGAAAAATCTATTAATTTTAATCCTAAACATGATATGTTTCTAGGAATGATGCAAATTATTACTGCTCATAAATGGTACATCAAATGTACTATTCTCATTGATAATAGTTTCTCAATTACAAACATTGCCATGATTGATAGTGGAGCAGATGTTAGCTGCATTCAAGAAGGTTTAGTACCTACGAAATATTTTCAAAAAACTACTCATATGGTTAGATCTGCATCCGGACATGCTTTAGATATAAAGTATAAACTTCCTAATACGGGTATTTGTCAGAATAAAGTCTGTATTCCTCACTTCTTTCTCTTGGTAAAAAACTAGTTATACCCTCCAATTATACTTGGAACACCGTTTATTAACGCCGTTTATCCTTTTACTAGCATAGACTCGAAAGGTTTTACTGCTACTTATAAGGATAAAGAGATAAGTTATACTTTTGTTACAGATCCAGTAACTAGAGATATTAATGCTTTAATTGATATGAAGCAAAAACATGTTGATTCTTTACAATTAGAAATGTTTAGTATGAATATATTTGATACTCTGAATTCTACTAAAGTACAGGAAAAAATCAAATTGATTTCCGAGCAGATTGCTATTGATATTTGTGCTGAGCATCCTAGTGCTTTTTGGAATCGAAAAAAGCATATTGTTACTCTTCCATATGAAGATAATTTCACTGAGGATGATATTCCTACTAAATCTCGACCTTGTCAGATGAATGCAGAATTGGTGGAATTTTGCAAAAAAGAGATTGATAGTCTGCTATCAAAGGGTTTGATAAAACCCTCAAAATCTCCTTGGTCTTGTACAGCTTTTTATGTTAATAACGCAGCTGAAAAGGAACGTGGTGTTCCTAGATTAGTCATTAATTATAAGCCCTTGAATAAATATTTGAAATGGGTTAGGTATCCTATTCCTAATAAAAGAGATTTATTGTCTAGATTATATGACGCCAATATATTTTTAAAATTTGATTTAAAATCTGGTTATTGGCAGATTCAAATATTTAAAGAGCATACTTATAGAACTGCTTTTAATATTCCATTTGGGCAATATGAATGGAATGTTATGCCTTTTGGTTTAAAAAATGCCCCTTCAGAATTCCAAAAAATTATGAATGATATTTTCAACCCTTATCTAGACTTCGTCATTGTATATATCGATGACATTTTGGTATTTTCCAAAACACTTGAAATGCATATTAAGCATTTAGATATTTTCAAAAGAATTGTTATACAAAATGGTTTGGTAATCTCAAAACAAAAAATGAGCTTATTTCAAACTAACATTAGATTCCTAGGACATTATATTTGTCAGGGGAAGATTACTCCTATTCAACGATCGATTGATTTTGCCTCAAAATTTCCCGATGTTATTACTGATAGAACTTAGTTACAAAGATTTTTGGGAAGTTTAAATTATATTTCACCTTTTTATAAAGATCTGTCACGTGATTTAGCCCCCTTATATGATAGGTTAAAAAAGAATTATAAAAGCCCTTGGACTGATAGTCACACTACTTTGGTAAAAAATATTAAACAACGTGTTAAATCTTTACCTTGCTTAACCCTTGCTAATCCTACATGGCAAAAAATTATAGAGACTGATGCGTCTAATATTGGTTATGGAGGGATATTAAAACAGATAAATCCCAATGATAAACATGAATATCTGATTAGATTTTATTCTGGTAAATGGTCTGAAGCCCAGAAAAAATACGCTACTGTGGCACATGAAATGTTAACCATAGTAAAATGTGTTTTAAAATTTCAGGACGACTTATACAATCAAAAGTTTTTGATAAAAACTGACGCACAATCTGTTAAATATATGTTTAATAAAGATTTTAAACATGATGCCTCAAAAATGATATTTGCAAGATGGCAAGCTCAATTAGCCCCTTTTGATTTTGAAATACAATATAAAAAGGGAATTGATAATTCTCTGCCAGATTTCTTATCTCGTGAATATTTACAGGATGGAACCCCCCTGGGGTAGGGGAAGAGGTAGAGGTTGGGGAAGATCATCCCCACAGTCCAAAGGAAGGTCATCACCTTCGGGATCGTCATACGGATCCTCTTCAAACTCCCCAGTTATACAAATGGGAAGAAGGAGTTTAGTCAATGAGAGGATATCTCTCAGAGAAGAATCATCGATTGGACCATCCGTCCATCTGGAAGATATTCCAGAAGATAGTCCGTTATACGCACATTTGCAGGCATATTTGACTGCTCAAAAACAGAAAGATACTTCTGTTAAGCAAAGTAATACTTTTGCTTCCATTACTAAAGATGACAATGATGATATCAAGTCATACGAGAAAGTGCCAAAAAGAGAAATGATATTTCTCTTAGAAAATTCTGACATTCAGAGAAAAGAAGAACCATGGAAGATATTCCAAAGGTATTTGATAAATGGGTTATATTATCCGGGTGAGTCATACAAAATCCGTTCCTACTATGAAACGATACTGACCAGTACTGGAAGTGCAGATTTTCAGCACTTTTCTGGGTATAGCACAGACGGGAACGTTTATAACTTCTCGAAGATTATAATTAAACAGATTATATCTGTTGAAGACTGGGGTATATCCACAATGAAGGAAAGGCAGATAAGCCTTAACAAAAATAAAATGAATTTTACTTATTGGGATTATATCCAAGCTTTTGATAAAGTATTATACTACAATAATGATAGACACAAACATACTTGGTTTATAAAAGTATGTGCAAAGATATTTGCAACAACTGTTCCTAATTGGTTTCTAAACTGGTGGTCATACCACGGTCCAACAATAAAGATTTTACCAGATCCATTTCTCATGTTATACAAAGAATGGATAAAAATTTCTCCTTTTATTAACGATTTATACCACGCAGATCATATCTGCTACCCAGAAAAAATTAACCAAATATATTTCTTTCTGGAATTTTCTATCCCTTGGATACACAAATGGAATCCAGAAGTCGGATTCACTGAAGAACAAGTCCCCTGCTTATATAGGACTTTTTACAATAATTTTTGGGACAAGTTAATGAAGAAGGATCCCAAAACAAAGACCTTATATGGTCAAGAGCTCTTGGATTCAATCGAGATGAAGATCCAAGAATATTCCAGTAAACCTCAGAAAGAGGTAATTGATGACAGTTCAGTGAGGCATATTGCCAGAAGGATCTCCTTTCAAGAAGGAGATAAAACAGAGATGATTAACAGTTACTTGGAAGAGGTTAAAAGAAATTTACTGTCTTCCATTAATCAATATGAAAAGTCAGATACGTCAATGCAAAGTGAAACAAGCAACGATGATATTGCTGAAGATTCTCAGCCCATTGAAGCAGAAAGGATATTATCTGAAGAAGACTTACATGATACAGAAGAATTCATCCGCAAATTGAAAAAAGCGGAAAAGAAACCAGCACAGTGAAACAGCTGGACCCCACTCAAACAGTGAAGCCGCCGGACCTACAGCATAGTGAAGCCGCCGGACCCACTCGAACAGTAGATACACTGTTCATCAACAGTAAATACACTGTTTCTACAGTAGAAACACTGTTACAGGGACCCACGGGGACCCACTTTTACTGTTCATAGATTCCTTTTCTTTTTCTATTTATAGAAGTCATTCGTTCATTCTTAAGAGGCAGACGTGAAGACTCCCTCTCTCTAGAACTCTCTCTCTCTCTCTAAGTGTAAGTAAAGAGTTAGTTTGAAGTTTGTAGATTGTAATAGAAGAACAAATAAATAAAAGTTTTCAGTTCTTCATCTTCAGGGCCTTGCTTCTTGGCCACAAGGTACATACTTCTGTCTTTCTTAGTTTAGATTTTCTTCTAGTCTCTCCTCTCTGGCCGTGACGATGTCCGGCTAAGAGACTTCATATCTATGTTGAGTATCTAACTTCTCTCCTATATACACTATGAAAGCGACGGCATCTATTAAAATATAAATGAGTTTTATATATAGAGTTTTGACTTGGTGTCAAGATGGTTGGTACAGTCTGATATAACACTACTCTTATTGGCTTTGCCTTAGTGGCTCCGTCTAGCCAGCCGTGAACCTCAGCCCGATAAAGGAGTTAAAAGGGCATCTTCTTTCACGGTTAGAACTGCTAGACACATGGGCTCAATAAAAGTATGTATTATATTATGACAGACCCCTTGCTTGAGTAAAGGTTTTTAACCTTCCATACAGTCATTAAACTATATATAAAATTCAAGTATATTTCAATTCTTATCCTTACTGATTGTGCGGATTACCGCCAGTCTTTAAATATAAGGGTACTGAATTAGCTAGATTAAGAATTCTCAAATATGTTAAAATAGAAATCTTTCAAATATGAAGAAGAGGCAATATCAGTCAAAGTCTTTTTCGTATTCATCTCCTTAATCAAGACTGTTAAATGGTATCAGAGCCTAGGTACTTTCATGGTATATATAAGATAGATATGAAATATTCGACATAGATATGTTTCTGAAATATGGATTTAGGAGAAACTAGTATGAAAAATACTAGATTGGAAGAGGTAGATATACCTCAAAACCTTGATTTGTTAAACAAATGGACTATTCCTAAAGTCCCTATTAGAACAATCTATGATTATGGATGGTTTGATAAACTCTCTTCTAAACAACTTATTAAAACAACTGAGCAATCTTTAGCTTTAAGTTCGTCTGAACAGACTATTCGTTTGTTAAACAAACATGATGTAGATATTCATAAACACCAGTATAATTATTTGCATATTGGTATGGTTCAAATTGCTTTTAAGCCTTTAACCCTTAAAGGGTTACCAGAGACATTTTTGGCTGCTCTCAGAGATGCCAGAAATTTGAATTTTAGACAGTCTCTGATGGGTTCTATTGAATCTACTGTCGCCTATGGCCCAGTATATTTTAATACTCAACCCAATTTGCAATTATCTTTATCTGATGTTAATATACTTGATGCATTAACATTAAATGTGAAAACGCATGGTTATAATTATGCGCCTGGTTCTGAACTGATATGTTTATCATATAGAATATATTTTAAATTACTATCTACGTTAAACCCCAGATGTAAATTATATGATACATCTGATCAGACTATTCTAGTGGAAACGAATTTTGCAAAGTCTAAGGTCACCACGAGAAGACCTATTAAGTGGGAAGAAATTAATTTTCCAACCACATGGACTTTGGATTCGGTTATATCCCCCAGTCAGATAACTGATACTGTTAGTAATACTGAGTATTCTCATATTACTCAAAATCCGGATGGTAGGATTTGCATTCAGTTTGACGATAATAGTTCCACTTATAGTAGACAGTCATTTTCTAATAATAGAATGTTGCCTACTATTAATTCTAGTTATAACAGACATTCCTTTACTAGTCGTAGACTGTTGCCTGATATTCAACACATTTCTCCTGTTGAACCAGTCTATGGACCAGCTAGAAATCGTGCTGCATCTTTACACACAATTTCTACTAAAGTAGGTGATAAACCTGTTGAAAGGGTTAAGATTAACCCCAAAACAAATATTGTTCAGGATAGTGATAATATTTCTGATAAGGATATTCCTTCTGCGTCCGAAATGGATTTTGACCCCAATGATTCTTAATGATTCCACACCAAATTGATTTTAGTCCAGGGTCACAAGCTAGAGGTTATATTCAAAAAGAATTTTTTACTGATAAATGGAACCAGTTTAAAACTTGGTTTTTTGATACTTATAGTAAGGAAGATTTAAACAATATTTCACAAGAGTTTTATGAAACTTGTGCTTTACATAATCAAATTATGTATTTTGTTCCTTGGTTTATAACCACATATTTACCACTTTTTATAAAAGTTTTGGAAAGATCTTATAAAGACGGGAGTGGCAATATTACTAAAGCCATTTACCCTCCTCAATCATCTTTTGTTTTACCTAATAATACAGGTATTACTTTTACTGCATTTCAAAAATTTATTGATGAAGATGTTGCTGCAGTCAGCATCGCAGAAATTAATAAATTAATTTCTCAAAATAATTATTTGAGTTTATATGTTAAAGTTTTGGGTGAAAACGTTAGTTTTCTTAATAAAAAACTTGATGATTTAACAGTCTTGATTAAGGAGATGAATACGAAAAAGACTTTGACTGATATTGCCTCTTCTTCAGGAAGCAAATCAGAACCTCAGATTGTTGTTACTCATATTCAAAGACCTCCTGATATTCAGGATTTTAAATTTAAATCTTTTGGAGACTTAGAAGAACTTCTTGATAAAAAGTTATCCGGTTTGAATATCAAACCCATTGATTTATCAAATGATTTTGCTGATAAATTAGATTATACTTTTGACTATAAAAAGGATGTTTTGTCAGAGTTTAATAAACTCAGAAGTTACCCCAAAAAGAATAGTAAGTTTGCAGATAGCAGATATGCTGATAAACCTAGAATGCAGACTTATTATTACAATCGTCCTACTCCTCAAGATGTTTTAATAGAGGAACGTGATTGGAATCAGACTAATACGTCTTACAGTGGTTCCGAAATTTATGAATGGAATCTTGATGGTTTGACTGATAGGCAGTTAACTATTCTAGTACATAGAATGCTTATGTATGCAACTATCTGTAAAAGTGTAAAAAATACAGATAGGAATATTTGCAGAATGATTGTTGCAGGTTTTACTGGCCAACTTCGTGGCTGGTGGGACAATTATTTGTCTGTCAACGAAAGGGCAATGGTTATTAACGCTAAAGCCGTTGACGAAGGACTTGATAACTTAGGCATGGCCCTAGTGGCAAATAGAGAAGATGCCGTTTATACCCTTATTCTTACTATATTAGAACACTTCAATGGTAGATTTACCAACCAAAATGAAACTGTTCGTACTCTCCTTAATAGCCTTAGATGTAAGACTTTAAGTGAGTTCAGGTGGTATAAAGACACCTTTATGAGTAGAGTGATGGAACTACCAGAAAATAAGTTTGAACATTGGAAAGCTAAGTTCATAGATGGCCTTCCCTCTTTATTTGCCGAAAGAGTTAGAAAGGTTTTAAGAGGTAGTTATGGAGAAATTCCTTATGCAGACTATACCTATGGTAAATTAATAGGAATTTGCACACAGGAAGGATTAAACCTGTGCAATGAATTAAGATTGTCCAGACAACTTAAGATGGATAAGCTTAAAGAAAGAAACCAGTTAGGGGACTTTTGCGCCCAGTTCGGTTTACCCGAGACTTCTACTCATAGGAAAAAGAAACATAAGTATCATAGATACCCCAACCAAGACAGTCCTTATAGGAAAAAGAGATCTAGATATAGATCCAAAGAAGAACGAGAAGCCAAGAAAGCACATCGCAAGTCTACTAGATTTACCAAAAATAGGTCTAAGCGAGATCTTGCTGACATTAAGTGTTATAAGTGTGGTAAATTTGGCCATATAGCTCCAAATTGTAAGCTTCAAAAGCTGAAAACCTTAGGACTAGAAGATGAACTACGTGATAAGGTTTATAGTTTGTTATATACTTCTGGATCGGAATCTGATTATTATTCTGAATCAGAATCCGAAGCTGAAATTGATTTGCTTGATTTATCTGATAGTGATAAAAATATTGATAATACTTGTACAACTTGCAAAGGTGATACATGTACTTGTGATGATGAATTTTGTAAATTACAATCACAGTTTCAAGACCTAAACATGAAAACTATTACTTCTGATAATATAATAGAATTTTAAAAGAAGTTAATGATGAAAAACTTCGTGAAAAAATTATTAATTTGGCTGCTAGTTCAAGTTCTAATTCAAGTTCTAGTTTTGCAAAACCTTTTGAAAAAGAATTTGAATATTCCCCGCCTTATTCCTTACTAGAGGTTAATAACCGTTTGTTAAACAAAAATGCATCTCCAGCAAGAGATTCTTCTTTCGATGATTTAAAAATTGAAGTTGAAAACTTAAAACGAGAGATCAAATCTCTTAAACAAAATCAAATGATTTGTGATCATAGGATTACTCAGATTGAGAAAATCAATTCTCCAGCTGAGAAATCTAATGATAAAAATAAAGGTATTTTTGAAAATGATATTGAAGAAAAACCTATTAATTTTAATCCTAAACATGATATGTTTCTAGGAATGATGCAAATTATTACTGCTCATAAATGGTACATCAAATGTACTATTCTCATTGATAATAGTTTCTCAATTACAAACATTGCCATGATTGATAGTGGAGCAGATGTTAGCTGCATTCAAGAAGGTTTAGTACCTACGAAATATTTTCAAAAAACTACTCATATGGTTAGATCTGCATCCGGACATGCTTTAGATATAAAGTATAAACTTCCTAATACGGGTATTTGTCAGAATAAAGTCTGTATTCCTCACTTCTTTTTCTTGGTAAAAAACTAGTTATACCCTCCAATTATACTTGGAACACCATTTATTAACGCCGTTTATCCTTTTACTAGCATAGACTCGAAAGGTTTTACTGCTACTTATAAGGATAAAGAGATAAGTTATACTTTTGTTACAAATCCAGTAACTAGAGATATTAATGCTTTAATTGATATGAAGCAAAAACATGTTGATTCTTTACAATTAGAAATGTTTAGTATGAATATATTTGATACTCTGAATTCTACTAAAGTACAGGAAAAAATCAAATTGATTTCCGAGCAGATTGCTATTGATATTTGTGCTGAGCATCCTAGTGCTTTTTGGAATCGAAAAAAGCATATTGTTACTCTTCCATATGAAGATAATTTCACTGAGGATGATATTCCTACTAAATCTCGACCTTGTCAGATTGAGAATTTTGCAAAAAAGAGATTGATAGTCTGCTATCAAAGGGTTTGATAAAACCCTCAAAATCTCCTTGGTCTTGTACAGCTTTTTATGTTAATAACGCAGCTGAAAAGGAACGTGGTGTTCCTAGATTAGTCATTAATTATAAGCCCTTGAATAAATATTTGAAATGGGTTAGGTATCCTATTCCTAATAAAAGAGATTTATTGTCTAGATTATATGACGCCAATATATTTTCAAAATTTGATTTAAAATCTGGTTATTGGCAGATTCAAATATTTAAAGAGCATACTTATAGAACTGCTTTTAATATTCCATTTGGGCAATATGAATGGAATGTTATGCCTTTTGGTTTAAAAAATGCCCCTTCAGAATTCCAAAAAATTATGAATGATATTTTCAACCCTTATCTAGACTTCGTCATTGTATATATCGATGACATTTTGGTATTTTCCAAAACACTTGAAATGCATATTAAGCATTTAGATATTTTCAAAAGAATTGTTATACAAAATGGTTTGGTAATCTCAAAACAAAAAATGAGCTTATTTCAAACTAACATTAGATTCCTAGGACATTATATTTGTCAGGGGAAGATTACTCCTATTCAACGATCGATTGATTTTGCCTCAAAATTTCCCGATGTTATTACTGATAGAACTCAGTTACAAAGATTTTTGGGAAGTTTAAATTATATTTCACCTTTTTATAAAGATCTGTCACGTGATTTAGCCCCCTTATATGATAGGTTAAAAAAGAATTATAAAAGCCCTTGGACTGATAGTCACACTACTTTGGTAAAAAATATTAAACAACGTGTTAAATCTTTACCTTGCTTAACCCTTGCTAATCCTACATGGCAAAAAATTATAGAGACTGATGCGTCTAATATTGGTTATGGAGGGATATTAAAACAGATAAATCCCAATGATAAACATGAATATCTGATTAGATTTTATTCTGGTAAATGGTCTGAAGCCCAGAAAAAATACGCTACTGTGGCACATGAAATGTTAACCATAGTAAAATGTGTTTTAAAATTTCAGGACGACTTATACAATCAAAAGTTTTTGATAAAAACTGACGCACAATCTGTTAAATATATGTTTAATAAAGATTTTAAACATGATGCCTCAAAAATGATATTTGCAAGATGGCAAGCTCAATTAGCCCCTTTTGATTTTGAAATACAATATAAAAAGGGAATTGATAATTCTCTGCCAGATTTCTTATCTCGTGAATATTTACAGGATGGAACCCCCCTGGGGTAGGGGAAGAGGTAGAGGTTGGGGAAGATCATCCCCACAGTCCAAAGGAAGGTCATCACCTTCGGGATCGTCATACGGATCCTCTTCAAACTCCCCAGTTATACAAATGGGAAGAAGGAGTTTAGTCAATGAGAGGATATCTCTCAGAGAAGAATCATCGATTGGACCATCCGTCCATCTGGAAGATATTCCAGAAGATAGTCCGTTATACGCACATTTGCAGGCATATTTGACTGCTCAAAAACAGAAAGATACTTCTGTTAAGCAAAGTAATACTTTTGCTTCCATTACTAAAGATGACAATGATGATATCAAGTCATACGAGAAAGTGCCAAAAAGAGAAATGATATTTCTCTTAGAAAATTCTGACATTCAGAGAAAAGAAGAACCATGGAAGATATTCCAAAGGTATTTGATAAATGGGTTATATTATCCGGGTGAGTCATACAAAACCCGTTCCTACTATGAAACGATACTGACCAGTACTGGAAGTGCAGATTTTCAGCACTTTTCTGGGTATAGCACAGACGAGAACGTTTATAACTTCTCGAAGATTATAATTAAACAGATTATATCTGTTGAAGACTGGGGTATATCCACAATGAAGGAAAGGCAGATAAGCCTTAACAAAAATAAAATGAATTTTACTTATTGGGATTATATCCAAGCTTTTGATAAAGTATTATACTACAATAATGATAGACACAAACATACTTGGTTTATAAAAGTATGTGCAAAGATATTTGCAACAACTGTTCCTAATTGGTTTCTAAACTGGTGGTCATACCACGGTCCAACAATAAAAATTTTACCAGATCCATTTCTCATGTTATACAAAGAATGGATAAAAATTTCTCCTTTTATTAACAATTTATATCACGCAGATAATATCTGCTACCCAGAAAAAATTAACCAAATATATTTCTTTCTGGAATTTTCTATCCCTTGGATACACAAATGGAATCCAGAAGTCGGATTCACTGAAGAACAAGTCCCCTGCTTATATAGGACTTTTTACAATAATTTTTGGGACAAGTTAATGAAGAAGGATCCCAAAACAAAGACCTTATATGGTCAAGAGCTCTTGGAATTCAATCGAGATGAAGATCCAAGAATATTCCAGTAAACCTCAGAAAGAGGTAATTGATGACAGTTCAGTGAGGCATATTGCCAGAAGGATCTCCTTTCAAGAAGGAGATAAAACAGAGATGATTAACAGTTACTTGGAAGAGGTTAAAAGAAATTTACTGTCTTCCATTAATCAATATGAAAAGTCAGATACGTCAATGCAAAGTGAAACAAGCAACGATGATATTGCTGAAGATTCTCAGCCCATTGAAGCAGAAAGGATATTATCTGAAGAAGACTTACATGATACAGAAGAATTCATCCGCAAATTGAAAAAAGCGGAAAAGAAACCAGCACAGTGAAACAGCTGGACCCCACTCAAACAGTGAAGCCGCCGGACCTACAGCATAGTGAAGCCGCCGGACCCACTCGAACAGTAGATACACTGTTCATCAACAGTAAATACACTGTTTCTACAGTAGAAACACTGTTACAGGGACCCACGGGGACCCACTTTTACTGTTCATAGATTCCTTTTCTTTTTCTATTTATAGAAGTCATTCGTTCATTCTTAAGAGGCAGACGTGAAGACTCCCTCTCTCTAGAACTCTCTCTCTCTCTCTCTAAGTGTAAGTAAAAAGTTAGTTTGAAGTTTGTAGATTGTAATAGAAGAACAAATAAATAAAAGTTTTCAGTTCTTCATCTTCAGGGCCTTGCTTCTTGTCCACAAGGTACATACTTCTGTCTTTCTTAGTTTAGATTTTCTTCTAGTCTCTCCTCTCTGGCCGTGACGATGTCCGGCTAAGAGACTTCATATCTATGTTGAGTATCTAACTTCTCTCCTATATACACTATGAAAGCGACGGCATCTATTAAAATATAAATGAGTTTTATATATAGAGTTTTGACTTGGTGTCAAGATGGTTGGTACAGTCTGATATAACACTACTCTTATTGGCTTTGCCTTAGTGGCTCCGTCTAGCCAGCCGTGAACCTCAGCCCGATAAAGGAGTTAAAAGGGCATCTTCTTTCACGGTTAGAACTGCTAGACACATGGGCTCAATAAAAGTATGTATTATATTATGACAGACCCCTTGCTTGAGTAAAGGTTTTTAACCTTCCATACAGTCATTAAACTATATATAAAATTCAAGTATATTTCAATTCTTATCCTTACTGATTGTGCGGATTACCGCCAGTCTTTAAATATAAGGGTACTGAATTAGCTAGATTAAGAATTCTCAAATATGTTAAAATAAAAATCTTTCAAATATGAAGAAGAGGCAATATCAGTCAAAGTCTTTTTCGTATTCATCTCCTTAATCAAGACTGTTAAATGGTATCAGAGCCTAGGTACTTTCATGGTATATATAAGATAGATATGAAATATTCGACATAGATATGTTTCTGAAATATGGATTTAGGAGAAACTAGTATGAAAAATACTAGATTGGAAGAGGTAGATATACCTCAAAACCTTGATTTGTTAAACAAATGGACTATTCCTAAAGTCCCTATTAGAACAATCTATGATTATGGATGGTTTGATAAACTCTCTTCTAAACAACTTATTAAAACAACTGAGCAATCTTTAGCTTTAAGTTCGTCTGAACAGACTATTCGTTTGTTAAACAAACATGATGTAGATATTCATAAACACCAGTATAATTATTTGCATATTGGTATGGTTCAAATTGCTTTTAAGCCTTTAACCCTTAAAGGGTTACCAGAGACATTTTTGGCTGCTCTCAGAGATGCCAGAAATTTGAATTTTAGACAGTCTCTGATGGGTTCTATTGAATCTACTGTCGCCTATGGCCCAGTATATTTTAATACTCAACCCAATTTGCAATTATCTTTATCTGATGTTAATATACTTGATGCATTAACATTAAATATGAAAACGCATGGTTATAACTATGCGCCTGGTTCTGAACTGATATGTTTATCGTATAGAATATATTTTAAATTACTATCTACGTTAAACCCCAGATGTAAATTATATGATACATCTGATCAGACTATTCTAGTGGAAACGAATTTTGCAAAGTCTAAGGTCACCACGAGAAGACCTATTAAGTGGGAAGAAATTAATTTTCCAACCACATGGACTTTGGATTCGGTTATATCCCCCAGTCAGATAACTGATACTGTTAGTAATACTGAGTATTCTCATATTACTCAAAATCCGGATGGTAGGATTTGCATTCAGTTTGACGATAATAGTTCCACTTATAGTAGACAGTCATTTTCTAATAATAGAATGTTGCCTACTATTAATTCTAGTTATAACAGACATTCCTTTACTAGTCGTAGACTGTTGCCTGATATTCAACACATTTCTCCTGTTGAACCAGTCTATGGACCAGCTAGAAATCGTGCTGCATCTTTACACACAATTTCTACTAAAGTAGGTGATAAACCTGTTGAAAGGGTTAAGATTAACCCCAAAACAAATATTGTTCAGGATAGTGATAATATTTCTGATAAGGATATTCCTTCTGCGTCCGAAATGGATTTTGACCCCAATGATTCTTAATGATTCCACACCAAATTGATTTTAGTCCAGGGTCACAAGCTAGAGGTTATATTCAAAAAGAATTTTTTACTGATAAATGGAACCAGTTTAAAACTTGGTTTTTTGATACTTATAGTAAGGAAGATTTAAACAATATTTCACAAGAGTTTTATGAAACTTGTGCTTTACATAATCAAATTATGTATTTTGTTCCTTGGTTTATAACCACATATTTACCACTTTTTATAAAAGTTTTGGAAAGATCTTATAAAGACGGGAGTGGCAATATTACTAAAGCCATTTACCCTCCTCAATCATCTTTTGTTTTACCTAATAATACAGGTATTACTTTTACTGCATTTCAAAAATTTATTGATGAAGATGTTGCTGCAGTCAGCATCGCAGAAATTAATAAATTAATTTCTCAAAATAATTATTTGAGTTTATATGTTAAAGTTTTGGGTGAAAACGTTAGTTTTCTTAATAAAAAACTTGATGATTTAACAGTCTTGATTAAGGAGATGAATACGAAAAAGACTTTGACTGATATTGCCTCTTCTTCAGGAAGCAAATCAGAACCTCAGATTGTTGTTACTCATATTCAAAGACCTCCTGATATTCAGGATTTTAAATTTAAATCTTTTGGAGACTTAGAAGAACTTCTTGATAAAAAGTTATCCGGTTTGAATATCAAACCCATTGATTTATCAAATGATTTTGCTGATAAATTAGATTATACTTTTGACTATAAAAAGGATGTTTTGTCAGAGTTTAATAAACTCAGAAGTTACCCCAAAAAGAATAGTAAGTTTGCAGATAGCAGATATGCTGATAAACCTAGAATGCAGACTTATTATTACAATCGTCCTACTCCTCAAGATGTTTTAATAGAGGAACGTGATTGGAATCAGACTAATACGTCTTACAGTGGTTCCGAAATTTATGAATGGAATCTTGATGGTTTGACTGATAGGCAGTTAACTATTCTAGTACATAGAATGCTTATGTATGCAACTATCTGTAAAAGTGTAAAAAATACAGATAGGAATATTTGCAGAATGATTGTTGCAGGTTTTACTGGCCAACTTCGTGGCTGGTGGGACAATTATTTGTCTGTCAACGAAAGGGCAATGGTTATTAACGCTAAAGCCGTTGACGAAGGACTTGATAACTTAGGCATGGCCCTAGTGGCAAATAGAGAAGATGCCGTTTATACCCTTATTCTTACTATATTAGAACACTTCAATGGTAGATTTACCAACCAAAATGAAACTGTTCGTACTCTCCTTAATAGCCTTAGATGTAAGACTTTAAGTGAGTTTAGGTGGTATAAAGACACCTTTATGAGTAGAGTGATGGAACTACCAGAAAATAAGTTTGAACATTGGAAGCTAAGTTCATAGATGGCCTTCCCTCTTTATTTGCCGAAAGAGTTAGAAAGGTTTTAAGAGGTAGTTATGGAGAAATTCCTTATGCAGACTATACCTATGGTAAATTAATAGGAATTTGCACACAGGAAGGATTAAACCTGTGCAATGAATTAAGATTGTCCAGACAACTTAAGATGGATAAGCTTAAAGAAAGAAACCAGTTAGGGGACTTTTGCGCCCAGTTCGGTTTACCCGAAACTTCTACTCATAGGAAAAAGAAACATAAGTATCATAGATACCCCAACCAAGACAGTCCTTATAGGAAAAAGAGATCTAGATATAGATCCAAAGAAGAACGAGAAGCCAAGAAAGCACATCGCAAGTCTACTAGATTTACCAAAAATAGGTCTAAGCGAGATCTTGCTGACATTAAGTGTTATAAGTGTGGTAAATTTGGCCATATAGCTCCAAATTGTAAGCTTCAAAAGCTGAAAACCTTAGGACTAGAAGATGAACTACGTGATAAGGTTTATAGTTTGTTATATACTTCTGGATCGGAATCTGATTATTATTCTGAATCAGAATCCGAAGCTGAAATTGATTTGCTTGATTTATCTGATAGTGATAAAAATATTGATAATACTTGTACAACTTGCAAAGGTGATACATGTACTTGTGATGATGAATTTTATAAATTACAATCACAGTTTCAAGACCTAAACATGAAAACTATTACTTCTGATAATATAATAGAACTTTTAAAAGAAGTTAATGATGAAAAACTTCGTGAAAAAATTATTAATTTGGCTGCTAGTTCAAGTTCTAATTCAAGTTCTAGTTTTGCAAAACCTTTTGAAAAAGAATTTGAATATTCCCCGCCTTATTCCTTACTAGAGGTTAATAACCGTTTGTTAAACAAAAATGCATCTCCAGCAAGAGATTCTTCTTTCGATGATTTAAAAATTGAAGTTGAAAACTTAAAACGAGAGATCAAATCTCTTAAACAAAATCAAATGATTTGTGATCATAG